>NW_005199193.1:68292-73971 GCF_000372725.1 Emiliania huxleyi CCMP1516
AACCCTGCCCCAGCCCCCCCTACGGTGGTCGGCGATTGCGCTACCCGGCTCCCGTTACCCCAGTGTCCCTGGATCGTCCTTCCCAAGATCCTGGTCGTTGCAGGTTGGGGGACCCTGTCCCTCTCCCACCCCTTCGTTTGGCGTGCCGGTTTTATTAATTGATTACTCATTATTCCGTTTTATTTCTTTCTTTTCTGCGCGCCCGTCCCGTGCCCAGTGTCGTGCGAGGGAGTTTCGTGTGAAAAAAGAATGGTTAGAGCGCTACGGCCTACGCCTGAGAAAGATGGTTAAAATCCCTGTGTGGTGGCGGCGTGCCGTCCTCCCATCCCTCCCTTGGCGCTTGGGTTGTCTGCTCTCTTGCTTTCTTTCTTTACACTAGGCACGGGGCGGCATTCAACAAGCTGCGGATCACCATCTTTCTCAGAAGAAAGAAAGAAAGAAAACAGACAACCAAGGGAGGGATGGGAGGACGGCACGCCGCCACCACACAGGGATTTTAACCATCTTTCTCAGGCGTAGGCCGTAGCGCTCTAACCATTCTTTTTTCACACGAAACTCCCTCGCACGACACTGGGCACGGGACGGGCGCGCAGAAAAGAAAGAAATAAAACAGATAAATAAATAAATAAATAAATAAAACGGGCACGCCAAACGAGGGGTGGGAGAGGGACAGGGTCCCCACCTGCACGAGCAGGATCTTGGAAGGACGATCAGGGACACAGGGGAACGGGAGCGGGGAGCGCATCGCGACACGGAGGGGGGCTGGGCAGGGTTCACCCACACGACAGGGTCCCAGGGATTCCTCTCTCGTATAGGACAGGTTGCACCCGGCGGCACGGGGGCAGGCGCGGGCCTCCTACTGGTTGCGCTCTCCTAGTTCTCCTGCTCCTGACAAGGGACAGCGACAGGCTCGCAGCACGGTGGACTCCCTATTCCACTGGCGATCTCTCTCGACTAGCGACCTTCCTCCGGCTTCTCACCAGCAGTCTCTCACTACCACGGGCACACTGACAGAGGCGGCCAAAAGGCTCACGTGGGTGGCAGGGCGGTGATAGGAGTCTCCCACTCTGTGGGCTTCGCTAGAGGTGCGGCCCCTGCGCGTGTCCTCGCCCTTGCGTGTGTGTGTGTGTGTGTGTGTGTGTGTGTGTGTGTGTGTGTGTGTGTGTGTGTGTGTGTGTGTGTGTGTGTGTGTCTGTCTGCGGGCGCTGTGCGAGCCGCCCTGAACGACCACAATGTTGAGCGCGCTCGAGCACCGAAGCACCGCGAGCGCCGGCGAGCACCACCGCCCCGCGCCTTGGCGTGGGTCGGTAGTACACGATGCGGCGCCCAGCAGCTCTATCATGCGTCGCACCCGCAGTGGCCGAGCCGACCGCCGCTCGAACTGGCGCCGAGTGGCTCCCAGATCGAGCGTGGCAGGCTCAGTCGCACCGTCGCGGGGCGAACGCGAACCGAGCCGTCGCCGTTCGCCGCAGCCGCCGGCCGCCAGCCGTCAGCCGTACAGCCGTACAGCCGTCAGCCGTCAGCTCGCAGTCGCCGTCGCTGCCGCCGCCGCAGCAGCAGTGAGCGAGCTCCTGCGTCGTGTTGCCGACGCAGTGTGGACGCGCGCCGCCCAGCGGCGAGCGAGCGTGCTCGGAGTTGGGTCGGCGCGCGCGCGGGCGGACGGCGCCTGTAAACAGACAGCCTGCACCGCCCACTCGTTCAAGAGCTTAGCCTTCGGTGCCCGCGCGCAATGGCCGCGATAAATTTCTTTTTTCAAGCCGTTGGGCCAGTCAAGCAGCCATGGCTTCCATGGGCGTGTGCCCCCACGCCGCGACGCTCCGCCTGCCCCCCACGCCGCGACGCTCCGCCCGCCCCGCACGGCGCCCGACGCGTCCCGTGTGATGCGATTCAGGCATCATGAACGAGGGCTACTTTGTTGGCCGCAAAGAGCTCACGCAGTGGATCCGCGACAACTTCGAGCCGAGCTTCCAAAAGGCGCCTCCCGCCGCGGCGGGTGTGTTCCACGCCCGCCTCGCCCCGCCACAGAGTCTGTCCTCCCGCCCTTCGCAGGTCGAGGACCTCGCCAGCGGCGTCGTCTACTGCCAGATCCTCAACACCGTCCACCCAGGGTCGGTGCAGATGTCCAAGGTCAAGATGGCTGCAAAGACAGAGGTGGACTACCTCCACAACTTCAAGTGCCTCCAGGCAGGATTCAACCGGAAGAAGATCAGCCAGCGCATCGAGGTGGAGAAGCTGACCAAGCGCTCCTTCCAGTTCAACATGGAGTTTGTGCAATTCATGAAGTGCTACGCCGACATGCACCTGGGCTCCGCCACCGCCCCTCCACCCTCGGCAGAGGCCAAGGTGCGACGCGGCCAGCCGCCCGCGGCGCACCGCGCCGCCTCACCCGCCCCAGCCTCGTCCCCCGCCCCCGCCCCACGCAGGAGAACTCGCTCCCCAGCCGGCCGGCTGCCGCGCCCGCGCCCACGCCCGCCGCAAAGCGCGCCCCTCCTCCGCGCGACGTCGTCTCGTCCGGCGCGCGCCGCGTGGGCGCCGGAGCCGGCCAGCAGGCGGGCAAGGCCGCCGCAGCGCCGCAGCAGGCGGGCAAGGCCGCCGCAGCGCCGCAGCAGGCGGGCAAGGCCGCCGCAGCGCCGCCGCAGCCGCCGGCATCGGCCGGCCCGTCACCATGCGAGGTGGAGGCGGCGGCGGAGGCGGCGGAGGCGGCAGCGGCGGAGCTGTGCAAGGCTCGAGAGGAGCACTCCCGAGAGGCAGCGGAGCTGCGGGTGGCGGTCGAGAACCTGGAGCGCGAGCGCGACTTTTACTTTGGGAAGCTGCGCGAGGTCGAGGTGCTGTGCCAGACCAAGGAGGCATCCTCGCCGCTCGGCGAGAAGGAGACGGTCACCGTCGCAGAGGCGCGAGATAGCCGAGATATAGCCGAGATATATGAGACGGTCACCGTCGCTGAGGCGCGCAGCGAGACACTTCCTAGACGCTTCCTAGACACTTCCCAGAGAAGGAGACGGTCACCGTCGCCGAGGCGCGCAGCGAGACGCGCGCAGGAGGCCGCGAGGCGCGCAGCGAGGCGCTGAGGCCCGCCCGGTCGCCCGCAGGTGCTCTCCATCCTCTACAAGACGGACGAGAGCGAGGAGTTCCAGCCGCCGCCCGCCGAGCCGCAGTGAGACGTGGGCGCGACGTGGGCGCGACGTGCGCCACAATACTTGGAGGAGGCAACAAGCGCGCCGCGCAGCCGGTGAGCGGCGTGCGGGTGCTCTTGCTGCGTCGCTGCTCGACGCTTAGAAGGGCCTTCGAGCTGCTCTCTCTCCCCTCTTGGCCCACAGTGCGCCGGGAGCGCGTTGGGGTCCGTGGACCGTGCGAGCGACCGTGGAGCGTGGACCGAGAGCTCCGGCCTCCGGGCGTGGTGGGGCGTGTTGTGGGGGCAGTGTGGGGCTGTAATGGCAAATGGGCCAACCCGAGCGGGGCCGCCCGCGCTCTGTGGCTATCGAAAGCAGCTCAAAGTTTACTAAAAATCGACGTAATGCACAGTGACTGCGAGACGTGACATGTGAACGCGTTTTAAACTTGCTTCCTTTGCGAGACGTCGGGGCTCGGCAGACCGTGCCATTCGGATTCGCATTCTGTCGACCGGACGGTCTCGAGTCTGCCAGTCTCACTGACTCGACACGACGACACCTCGCGCCACAATCACAGCGCACTGGAATCGGCGTCGAGGCTCAAGAGAGCGTCTCGAGGCGCCGCGGTTGAAGCCACTGCGACAGGATGCGCAAGACCTCATCGCCGATCGAGCAGCCTCTCGCCCCAGCTCATCGACATCCCGCAAAGCATGGTGCACCGCTAGACCCCTCCCCCCCCCCCTATCGCCGCTAACTCGCGCGCAAGCTGTTAGAGCCATCAGGAACCACCTCTGCCGGCGGAATACTCAAAGAAGGTGCTTGGTGTCACTCTCGCTGTCGGCCGAGCGCCCTCCCTGTGTTCGCGGACGCGCCCCGCCTCAAAGCAGAGTCGTGACCGTGGGCGCGTTCGGCGGCGTTGGAGTGGGCGGGGGCTGCTGCGAACGGCGCGGAGACTGGAGCGCCTGGTAGTTGCCCCCGCCGCCCTGCATCCAGCGGAGCCACGCGGGACGGTCGTCCTCGCCGCCGCGCCCGTCCGAAGTAGTCTGCACCGCCAGCTCGCCCGCTGCCGCACCCGCGCCGCTCGCTGTGCCGTTTGCACCGGCCCCGTCGCCTCCCATCGCAGCAAGGAGGTCGTCGTCGTCGACGCCGCGCGTGCGCTGAGAGTGGTTGTGGTCCGCCAACGCCGCGGCAGCCTTCGAGATGGACTCGGCGTCGACGTGGTCGGAAGTCTTCTTCTCCGAGGCGGCGCCCGCGGTGGCGAAATCCGCGCCGAAGATGCCGACCGTGGAGACGCCCATCTGGCCCATCTGGCGCGCGAGGGCCTCGAGGTCCATCTTGGAGGGCAGCCGCAGGTTCAAGCCCCCCTTGGTCTTGTTCGCCCCCCCGCGGTCGGTGACCACCCACCCCGAGTCGGTGCCTGCCAGTGGTGGTGGTGGTGGTGGTGGGGGGGGCGAGGGGGTGAACGCGGGGAGGCGGGACTCGTGCGGCGCGCGGAGAGGTCCGTCGTTTGTGCTAGGCGTGGCTTCTGTGGCGTGGCGTCTGTCTGGGCCGCGCCTCGCGAGATGCGCCAGAGCGAGACGAGGCAAAGCCTACACGCGACGAGAGGACGGTCGAGGCTTTGGCCGAGGGGGTGAGTGCGCAGCCGGCGAGAGAGATTTTGGGCCAGCAAGTGAACAGGAGGTAGATTTGGCCAAACATGACGAAGATCGCGACGAAGAGGATGCGCCACGGCTTGCGCCACTCGTACAGGGTGGCGTTGATGACGACGACCAAAAAGATGGTCATGAAGCAGAGCCACTGGTACTGCGCGAGCAGCCGCGTGTTTCCCTTGAGCAGCGGGTGCGTCTCCTGCACCACGATGCGAGCTCCGGTGAGAGGGGAGGCGGGGGCGGGGGAGGGCGGCTGATGGTGTTTGCGGCGCGCCGGAGGCGTGCCCACATGCATCGGGTCTGAGAAGGTGCCCGAGACGCCCTTGATTGGAACCTGCGCCGGCCAGGGGAACACGTGGCCACGGAGGGGCGGCGGCGGCGTGAGCGACGCGCGGGGGCGGAGGGGGAGGAGGCGTGGGCGTCGTGGTCGGTCGCGGGGGCAGCCCGCCTGCCAGACGGCCATGAATGGGACGCCGAAGACGGTGATGAGGGAGAGGGTCAGGAGCAGCCAGCGCATCGGCAGGATGTAGTAGAGGGAGAGCTTGCGGCACGGGTGCAGCGGCGCGCGAGAGATCCGCCGGAAGTGCTGCATCGTCACCTTGCGGCCGAGGGAGGGGGTCTGGAGGGCGGAGCAGCAACCTCCACACCGCACCTCCGACTTGGCAAGCGGAAGCGCCGGGCCCCGCACCGCACCGCACCGCACCGCACCGCACCGCACCGCACCGCACCGCACCGCACCGCACCGCACCGTTCGGGAAAGTCTTGCGGCGAGCTGCGCCCCGCCGACTCGCGCCACCTCTCTCGGGAAATCTCGGGCCCTCTCGGAGCGATCTCTCCTCGGCCCGTGCCTGGCCCCAGCCGACTCCCCCAATTCTCCCACATCTCCCCGCATCTCCCCGCATCTCCCCACATCTCCCTCA
>NW_005199193.1:76030-78950 GCF_000372725.1 Emiliania huxleyi CCMP1516
GGTTGGTGGTCGGATAAGATAAGCTAGGTCTCGGCTAGGTCTCGGCTAGGTCTCGCCCGGGTCGGGGTGGTGGTCGGCGTCGTAGATGACGACGTTCTCCGAGGTGACCTGGCGGGGGGGAGGAGGGTGCGGGGGGAGGGTTGCGGGGGAGGAGGGTGGCGGGGGAGGAGGGTGGCGGGGGAGGAGGGTGCGTGGTGCGGGAGGAGGGGTGCGTGTGGAGGAGGGTTGCGTGGTGCGGGGGGAGGGTTGCCGGGGGAGGAGGGGTTGGTGCGAGCGTACGTCCTTCATCGCAGCGTTGAGGTTGTGCGCCTTTGAAGTCGAGTGCTCCACGCGCATGATGACAAGCTCGTGCTCGCCTGCACTCGCGTGGAGATATGGGGGGAGATATGGGGAGATGACGAGCTCGTGCTCGCCTGCACTCGCGTGGAGATATGGGGGGAGATATGGGGAGATGACAAGCTCGTGCTCGCCTGCACTCGCGTGGAGATATGGGGGGAGATATGGGGAGATGACGAGCTCGTGCTCGCCTGCACTCGCGTGGAGATATGGGGGGAGATATGGGGAGATGACGAGCTCGTGCTCGCCTGCACTCGCGTGGAGATATGGGGGGAGATATGGGGAGATGACGAGCTCGTGCTCGCCTGCACTCGCGTGGAGATATGGGGGGAGATATGGGGAGATGACGAGCTCGTGCTCGCCTGCACTCGCGTGGAGATATTTTGGGAGATATGGGGAGATGACAAGCTCGTGGTCGCCTGCACACACGTGGAGATATGGGGGGAGATATGGGGAGATGACGAGCTCGTGCTCGCCTGCACTCGCGTGGAGATATGGGGGGAGATATGGGGAGATGACGAGCTCGTGCTCGCCTGCACTCGCGTGGAGATATGGGGGGAGATATGGGGAGATGACGAGCTCGTGCTCGCCTGCACTCGCGTGGAGATATGGGGGGAGATATGGGGAGATGACGAGCTCGTGCTCCCCTGCACTCGCGTGGAGATATGGGGGGAGATATGGGGAGATGACGAGCTCGTGCTCGCCTGCGCTCGTACTCGCCACCGAGTGACTGCTGGCTACCGGCTGGCTACCGGCTGGCTACCGGGCGGTGGCGAGGGTCTTGCTCGCCGGTTCCGGACGGGTTGGGGTAGAGCGAGCCTGCGGAGGTTAGGGGTAGGGTTAGGGGTCGGGGTAGGGGTAGGGGTAGGGTTAGGGGTAGGGGTAGGGTTAGGGGTCGGGGTAGGGGTAGGGGTAGGGGTAGGGGTAGGGGTAGGGGTAGGGGTAGGGGTAGGGGTAGGGCGTAGGGCGTAGGGCGTAGGGCGTAGGGGTAGGGGTAGGGGTAGGGGTAGGGGTAGGGGTAGGGCGTAGGGCGTAGGGGTAGGGGTAGGGGTAGGGGTAGGGGTAGGGCGTAGGGGTAGGGCGTAGGGGTAGGGGTAGGGGTAGGGGTAGGGCTGGGGTAGAGCCTCGGCCGCATCTCTGTCTCGGCTGCATCTCGGCCGCGTCTCGGCTGCTCTGTCGCCGTCTAGCGTCGCCAGCTCGTCTTCGATCGGGAGAGGCTTTGGAGTGTTGTAGCAGACCACCAGCCGGAACGGCTTCGGGTAGCGCAGCTTGGTCAGGATGTGGTCGAGCGTCTGCCTACAGGCGCACAAGGCACAGCCCGCCGTTGCGGACGGGTGGGGGCTGCGCCCTCCTCGGCGGCGGCGCGTCGCCGGATCAGCTGCTGCTCGTTGGGCATGTAGCAAGGCACCAGGATTGTGAGGGTGGGCGCGCGGCGTGGGTCCTCGAGCCATTCGTCCGAGGACCACGAGGAGAGCGCGGGGTCGAAGATGCGCTTCACGAGGGCGCCGGCGGCGGGGACCGCCGAGATCGTGCCTGCGGGCCCGGTGCGGTGCGGGTGGAGGAGGCAGGACAGGGACAGGGACAGGTACAGGTGCGGGCGGCGCAGGCGGAGTGCGGCGGCGCCTGCAGCATTGCAGAGGAGGAGGACGATGAAGAGGATCCACTGGAGCCAGTCCATGTCCCAGCAGCTGGGGCCCGAGACGAAGACGCAAAAGATGGGCCCCTTTGGCCACTCGATCCCCGTCCCAGCGTAGGGCCCCGTCACCCACGCGCCAACAAGAAGGAGAGACTGGACGAACATCATGGTGATGCCAGACATGACGCTGGAGCACGGGTGCATCCGGCAGGAAAAGTAGAGCCACATAATGAACATGAGCACGAACATGAAGAGCAGGTCAAAGATCGACGCCGCCGGCCCAGGGAAGAAGCCGACAAAGGTCTGGTTCTGCTCCCACGGCCGGATGACGACTTGCCCTGGGGGCGGAGGCGGCATGGGAAACATACCCACGGTAATGAACCCGGGTTCATGCCCCTCATATGAATCGGCGAGGGCCCGCCAGGACATCCCACCAGCGAAGACGCGGGGGTCGTGCAGAGGTGATCGCTGCCGTCGCGCCGACGCAGTCGACTTTCTTTCGCGATGTCCTCCCCGCCACGCTCGCGCCGCATTACGGCCATGGTGCTGGTTTCTCAGAGGCCACTTCTTATTTTGGCCTCAGCTGACCGTGTCCTCTGATGTGCTCTGCAAGGGTGAGTCACGTCGGCGTCAAAGGAGCGACGTGCGACCTATCCGAGCTTGATCTCCGATCTCAGCGACGTCGAGTCGTCTCTGGCGCGCAACAAATGTACCTCCCCAGGACGCGCAGAGGCAGCTGCGACCCCGCCGAGTGGACGGGGGCACTCCGCGCCACCTGCCGAGTGCCCCCTTCCAATCGGCGGGGTCGCAGCTGCCTCTGAAAGCACCGCGAGAGGTACAATAGTGCGCAAATGGTCAAAATCAAGGTTTTGTAACGCGAGCTGTGCCACAGTGAAATGGAACTAGCCAGGGCGATCTCGTACGCCAGAGCCAACAACACATATGCAA
>NW_005199193.1:79050-90285 GCF_000372725.1 Emiliania huxleyi CCMP1516
AGTGAAGAGAGAATGTAGGAATAGAAGCGTGCGCACAAAATAAGAGGAAAGGAAAGAAAGGAAGAGAGGGAAGAGCGGTACTGAGGAGAAAAGAGGTGAAGGCGAGACCTGCGGAATTTATGGAGTACTAGGAAAAACAATGGCTGATGGAGGAAGCGACAACCATAGCCAGTCAGGCTTATAGCAAAGTCGGTAAAAGGAAGAATATTGTAGAAAGGCAGTGCTTCAAGTACCTCTCTCCCGACCCCGAGGACCCTGCCCAAGCTGATGGTGCCCAGCCCAGAGGGCCTCAGGGGCTGTAGAGTCACACCTAGGAGAGGGGGTAGCTCACACCTTGTGGGCCGCACTGACCCTTCTCCCCGAGAGGCCCAACTTTGAGGGGCTGGTGAGAGCCCCCACCGTTGCGCCCTCACCTCACGCTGACATATCCTTTGGGAATGCCTATGAACTCTAGGGACCTGGGGGCAGCTTTGCCCGCGGGTGCCATGCTAGGCTATGGTAGCCATTCTCCCAGATTCTCCGGAGAGGCCGCAAAAGTGGCCAAGGCGGCCTCCGCTCAAGGATCGTTGGGATTTTCTGGTGACTCAGGACGGAGGGGTGCTGTCCGCCCCCGGCTACGGCCTACGCCTGGCACAATTTATTAGAAGTCGGGGCTTCATCTTCCGCCCGAGATAAAAATCCCTCTAGGGCCGTGAGCTCAACGCGGAGGTGGCCAGGATATGCCTCGCGCTGCACAGAGCGCGGCCATTCACGCACCTCGCTGCGACGGATGGAGGGAGAGACACGCCGAATAAGTGGGTGGGGGATAGGTTCGTACCGCGACCGGTAGTGTCGTATGGGGTGTACGAAGGGCCGGCCCGATTCGGGAGACCCGTCGAGGGATCTGGACAGCTCGAGAGCGGGGACGATGAGCTGCGGCTCGCGTTTGGGCAGGGGCTGTGGGGCGGCAGACTGCCAGACGACTGGCAGGTGATAGACGCGGAAATGTACGCGGTGCTGGCTTACCTGCGTAAGATGGCGACGTCGGAAGATGCGGCGGACAGGAGGTGCCTCGTCTTGAGCGACTGCAAGCCCGCGCTACAGCAAATCGAGGCGGCGTACCGAAGAGGCCCTCTTGAGGGGCTCAGGGAGTGGGATCGAGGGGCTCAGTTGGAGGGGATATGCAGATATCGCGCCCAGCTCGAATCCGTCACGTTCCTGTGGGTACCGAGCCACGCGGGGTGCGCTGGCAACGCCTATGCCGACGCCGCGGCGACGGCATACATGGGGGCCAGCGAGATTGAGGATGCCACCGCCGTCATCCGTGAAGCAGTGAGAACGCGCCCGTGTCTGTACACGGACCGCCGGAGGACGGCAGACAGAGAGGGGGGGCGGGAGGTACTGGACCGGAGGACCTATTACGCCACACGCGGCCACACGAACGAGTGGGTGCGAGGACGGCTCGGCGAGGGGCTCACGGCGGGATCACACACGGCGGGGGTGCCTGGGCCGCTGTGGAGCGATGTGGTCAGGGGAACGACGAGACACAAATGGGACAAGCGTCAGCGGATCAAGGATCAGCACGGCGAGCGTGAGATACAATTCGCCGACGTGGATGATCACAACGTGGTGACAAAGACCGTCATGGGAGCGCGGGTGCGGCAGCAGGCGGGGGTGCCACACGGAGCGCACCACGAGAGGATCATGCGGGGAGAGGCGGGGAGAGAGACCCCGGGCGCCGCCACGAGGAGCGAACTCAGGGGCTGCCTCGTATGTAAGGCCGCGAGGGACGCGGCGAGGAGGGCGGCACTAAAGCGGGACCCGCTGTGCCCGATCGTGCGGAAAGCCGCGCAGCAATGGACCGAGGAAGATGAGAACCCGCCTAGAGCGACAATGGCGCACTTGCTTAGCGGCGCCTGCCCGGGGAATAGGGAGCAGGCCAGATGGTTCCTCAGAGTAGCGCGAGCGCAGACGGGGACGGCGATCAGCAAAGTAGCGCAGGCGGCACCCGACTCCAAGGATACGCTGAAGACGCTGAGAATAGCGCATGTCGCTGCGCTGAAGGGCTCACGCTATAGGGTGCTGGATGAGGACGGGTACGATGCACTAGCACCAGCCGTCGGGGGGGTGTTGCCGGCGCTGGTAGATGATCTCCCGGAGAAGAGTCGGAGGGACCTTGGCGCCGGGGTCACGAGGAACTTGCAAGTCGTGGCCGAGGCGGCGACGGGAGCGGTGCAGAGGTGGATCCAGCTCAATGATGAGGCTACGGCGCGCATAATGAAGAGAGAGGAACACATCGAGTGGCTGAGGAAGCTCTTCGCTGGGTGGAAGGAGGCCCGGCCAGCCTTGAGGGAGTCGCGGAGGAGGAGGGATAATGGAGGTAACGTGGGAACAGGCCAACAGCCAGTGGGACGAACGAGGGCCGCGACGGCGGCTCAAGCGGGAGGGAGCGGAGACGGTGGGCAGAGAGCGAAGTGGGTGAGACTGATGATGCTCCTTCGACTTAGGGAGCGGTTCAGATGCTGGGCGGGCTTCAGGCTGGTGCTCACGCGAACAGGAATCGACGCGATGTGCAAAGCATACAAGAAGGGGAGAGGGAAGAGGAGAGACGCCGGTGAGGACGAAGCAGAAACTAGCGCAGACGAGAGCAGGGCAGACCCGGGGACTGGGGAGCCGGAGCAGACGGCATCGGCCGCCGAGGGAACGTTGGGAAGAGGCACGAGGAGGGCGGCGACTTCGACCGACTATGGAGGACCCGTCGCCAGACGACGCAGGGCAGAAGACGGTGAGGCGGAGCAGACGCGCAGGGCAAGACGAGGGAGGGAGCAGGACTTTGCGGAGATCAGCAGGAGGATGTACGAAGAGATTAGGAGCAGCAGGGACCCGAGGGACCATGTGGAAGACGGCTAGTGCTAGTCCCCCATCGGGAGGACGACCCCGGCTAGTCGCCGACCACACCCACAAAGAACCCTGCACAAAGATCGCAAGGGCGGGGGCCTGTTCCTTTTTACCCATCTCACAGTAGAGAGGTGTCCGTTTTTATTTATTTATTTATTTTTCAGACGCCGGCGTCATCCCCCTGCTCTGTCTCGCCCTGCGGCGCGGCAGCGCCCCCGTCGTCTCTCAGCCAAGACCGTGTCGTGCTGCTCAGGTCCCGCGCAGAGGCCGGCCAGACTGCCGGCGCGGGTTCGGCGTCGCCCCCTCCCTCGTCGCGCAGCCAGTCTCTCGTCCCCGGCCCAAGCTCGCGAGAGGAGGCGGGCCAAGCTGCGGCGGGAGACGCGGCCGCGGCGGGCGGTGCGGCCGCGGCGGCGGGCGACGCGTCCGCGGCGGGCGAGGACGCGTCCGCGGCGGGCGACACGCCCGCGGCGAGGTCCGACGCCCGCTGCTCGCCCTCCTCCTCGAGCAGCGGCGGCAGCGCCACCCTCACCCGCTTGAGGAGAGCGGCGCGGTGGTCGCCGCTCAGGCAGAGGCCGAGGGAGAGGCGCGCCGCGCCGGCTGCGAGAGAGACGCCGACGGCGGCGAGCAGCGCGACGAAGACGAGGACAGACGCGTAGTACGCTTGCGTGAGCCGGTCCACGAGAGCGCAACTGAGCGCGACGGCGAGCACGCCGAGCAGCTTGCAGCGGGGGAAAAAGTCGACCGCACGCGCGCGCACCGACAGGCCGAGG
Source organism: Emiliania huxleyi CCMP1516 (assembly GCF_000372725.1). Lineage (NCBI taxonomy): Eukaryota > Haptophyta > Isochrysidales > Noelaerhabdaceae > Emiliania > Emiliania huxleyi. Next base: position 82,698 of record NW_005199193.1, read on the forward strand.
ATCCGCCGCGCCTCGCTGGCGGCCAGCGGCACAAATATCAGCGCCGCCTGCGACACGCCCAGCGCCACGCCGCCGCCGAAGCACGCGAACCGAAGCCATGGCGCGCGCGAGGCGTCGGCGTGGAAGCGCGGCGCTGCGGCCTTGGCGAGGAGCCCGTTCAGGCTGAGGCTGAGCGTGACAAGCGCGCCGCTGGCCCAGAAGGCGATGGCCAGCAGAAGGACACGGTTTGGCGTCATTGTGGCAGTGCGCGCGCGTATTTTTTATTTTGAGTGCTTGACCCGCCATAAAAACGGTATGGTGCACTGCTCTCTACTGCTGCGGCGCCCCTGTCATTGCGGCGTCATTGTGGCAGTGCTGGACACGGTTCGTATTTTTTGCCTTCGATGTTATCTCACAAACATTTTTTATTTTGAGAGCTTGAGAGAGAGAAATGGCACTTGCAAATCCACGTACCCGCGGCCGCGGGCGCTCGCTGCCATCAAGAATCACAAGGACTGGTACGCGCACCAGGAGCTCGTCAAGGCGCGGGATGTGCACGTCAAGAACAACCCGTCCCTCGGAGACAGCGCCGTCAACAACCGCGAAGCCGCGCGCTTCGTCTCCGCCTCAACGCCTTTCGCCGGCAAGGCCTTCGATGTCCGTGTCGACGGTACGTACGCCACCGCCCTCTCCTCCGACACCCTCCAGGACGAGCTCCAGCGGAAGCTCGGCCTTTGGCTCTCCGCGGCGCTTCCCACCCTTCGGGTCGCGCTCGAGCGGGGCATGCCAGTCGATTTCTTCGGCGACTACCTTTACAACAAGGCCCACCACCGGCGGCCCCACGACGGCGTCCTCGCCGCCTGGGCGGACGCCATGCGCGCCCCGGCCAACGCGCCGGTCGTGCACGGCGACAAGGAGAAACCAGAGCTCACCCGGCAGTACAACGAGGGGTACAAGACTGACCTCGCAGAACCCCATGCGGGACCGGGGGGGTGCGATGAAGTGAATGAAATCATCTCTGGACGCCCCTCCTCAAGACCTCCTCGCCGGGCGTTGGCAACGCCTCGAGTGGCGGCACGCCCCCCTCCGTTGGCCACTCCTACGCCTTCGGCAACACCGAAGAGAAGGCCCGCCGCCTAAACATGGGCTGCAAGGCGCGCGGGCAGCCCGGCCAACCCTTCTCCCACAAGACCGGCCACGGCTACGTCAAGGCGCATCGCGGTTTCTACGACGACGCGATCTTTGTCAAGCGCAACAACTTCAACCTGCTGCTCCACGAGAGCGACGTTCGGCGGCGGCTTCTCGCCCACCGCCGTTCTCAAGCTGCGCCGCGCCTCGCGCGCAAAGTCGCGCGCGGCAGCGTTGACCGCACAGCCTACTCGCCCAAGTACTCGCTCTCTTTTATGTCCCACCATGCAGAGCGCATCTCTCTCTCTGTTGTGCGAGGCGTGAACCGCGCCATTCGCTCTCACCTGGCAACCCTGTCTGCACGTCTCGCGCGCGCGTGAACAGGGCTCCAGGCCCCAAATGACGTGTGAGTGTTAGAGTTGTTTGTTTGAGCTTGACCCGCCATAAAAAGTTACCGCCGTGCCGCCGTACCGCCGCTCCTACAGTGCCGCGCCCGCCGTGCCGTATGTCCCGTCGTCCGATGTTCTGCCTGCCGTCTGCTGCCGCCGCGCCAGGGCCGGGGAGCTGAGGAGCGCACCCAGCGGGCCGGATGATCGGGATCGGGTTGCGGGCACCCTCTCTTTTCCTCTCTATCTTCCCGGGAAAACTGCGTGGAAATCGTCAAATTTTTGGCTCTGAGCCGAGTCTGAGGCTGGTTTGGGCCCAAAATCAGCCAAATTTTAGGCCAAATCGGCAAAATGCCGGGAATTTCGCGGAGAACCCGTGTATACCTGGAAATTACCCTGCGACCGCCTGTGGGTATTTTGTCGATTTCCTCAATTTTGCCTCAGATTTTGCCCCCGACCAGCTCTCAGACTCAGGGAAACTCGCGAGTTTCCAGAAATGCACTCTGCACTTCCCTTCCGACGCGCATTCGGCCGTCCATTAGGCAGCTGGGCCAGGGGCTTGTAGAGATGATATCCGCGCAAGCGACGCGCAATCGACGCTGGCGCTGGCTGGTTGGCGGGGTAGCTGCCATGGCCATCGTACTGACCTTCGCCTCTTACGCCTCGTCGCCCGAAGTCCACGCCGATCCTGCGGCCTCAGCTCGCGAAAAGGCTGATCTCACTGCCGAGGGGGTAGGAACCATTCTGGATGTGGAGTGCGCAGTCTTCGAAGAAGCGGGCCGGTTCGACGCCGTTGTTGAGGGGGCGGCGGAAATGACGGCGGAGGAGGAGCGGCAGATGATGGACTTGTTCGGAGTTAACGCCAACTGCCAGTTGTTGATCATGCATGCCCTGAAGCCCAACGTGGCGGGGCCGGAGGGGATACCAATGTATCCCGACAGGGAGATTGTGCGCCCTCCCCACTCCTGCCACGTACACTTGCCCGCACCGCACGTACACTCACTCGCGCCACCAAAGCAAAGTGCGAGAAGGATCCCCTTGGCATGACGGTCGAGGCCTGCACCGAGGCGCAGTGTTTTGTTCTGATGCAGGTCTGCCGAGACGCAGCCGAGATGCAGCCGAGGTAGGAGCTAGGACGTCCCTGCGAGGCGGCCGAGAGAGGCGGCCGAGAGAGCGGCGGCCGAGAGAAGACCTCCTTGATGGCCGCCACCGCGTCGGAGCGCTCGCAGTGGCCCAACCTGCAATCGCCGATTGCAGGTTTCGCTGGCCTGCGCTCCACGCGCACCGCCGCGGCACCGCCTCGCGCCGACAGGGGCAGCTCGCTACCCCTGGCCGAGCCTTCAAAGGAGCGCGCTCCTGGCCACTTCGTCCTCCCACACGGCGCATCGCCGCGAGCGGCTCGTCGAGCCGCCGGCGCTCCGGGCTCCAGACATCTCGCCGCGCGGGTTCTCGTGCAGCCTCCGGGCTCGCGGCGCGTGCAGGTAGCTTAGGCCGACCCCTCGCGACCCTGAGATCGCGACGCGAGAGCTCTCCATCCCAACTCTGCGCACGCTCGCGCCGCTCCGCTCGTGCGCAAGACACGCTCGGCGGGCGCATCGCGCGGCAGGCCGCGCGTGCTCCGTACGGAAGGCGCACCTCCCGTGTGCCCCTTGCGACAGGTACCGCGGAGGCGCGAACGCGAGCGCGTGGCGCTCGGGTGCACGCGGCGGAGGTCGGGAGAGGGCTCGCACACCCTCTGATCAGCTCGCCTCACGCGTGGGTCTACGCACGGTCCGGGTGGTGGGTCTACGCCCGCGAGACGGGCGGCGCGCAAGACGAGCACGCCCTCACGCGGAAGGGTCTGTCGCGCCGCACCGCGCGGATACTCGTCTCGCTCTCGCTGCAGCCGGAGCGTGGTGTGAGAGGGGCGTGTGCTCGCTTGCTAGAGAGCCTATCCCGAGGAGCCGCCGAGCGTGCGTCGGCTGTCCGCGAGCGCGCACGGCACGGATGTCACTGCTTGGGTGCCGTTGGTAGCGGGCTGCGATAAGCACGAGAAAAGTAAGTGTCCCCAGGTGCCGCACGTGTGTCATGCGTTCAGGCTGTCTGCTCGTGCTGCTCTCGTGTGGTGAGATTGCCCACGTGTTTGTTCTTACGGTGAGATTGCCCACGTGTTTGTTCTTACACCTGCGCGTGGCCAAAGCAGCCGGTCTGGTGACCCCTCCTCCGCACTTCGCCGCTTGCACCTCGCGTGAGCTCTCGAGCCCCTCGCGCCACTCTCCTTGCCCGAGACGAGCTGCGCGCCGCGGTCGCCCGCGCTGGCCGGGAGGCGGCGTGGCTCGCAGCACAGAGGCCGATTAGCGCATGCCTCGCGGCCGCCGTGTCAGCCCGCGCGACATGTCACGAAGCGCGCGCGGTGAGAGCGGTCGCCCTCTATGGTGCATACGGTCCGGACGCGTCTGTACTGTTTCTCCCGACCAACACTGATGACACTCTGCGCCCCGCGCGCATGCGTGATGGGAGAGGCGCGGCTTCGGCTATGTTGCAGCTGTGTGTGTCCTGCTGTGTGGACACGAGAGCTGGTACAGCACGCTCTATACGTACACCAAAGCCACACGCGGCACCTTCTCTCACCGCCCGCACGGACTTCTCTCAGAGGGAAGCTACCCGAGCCCGCGGGGACACCGGCCGGCACGAAAGGAGGGCGGCGCCTCGAGCTCGCGCGAGCGGCGAGCACTCGACGAGGTGACCGGAGGGCCGGCCGGCGGCGGATAATGGCAGCAGCCGGCTCCGGAGGGAGGTTGCGGCAGCAGAAGGTGGCGCGGCGAGCGAGAAGGGGTGACGGCGCGCGGGAAGAGGTGCACGGGTCGTGCGCGCCGCTCGCGAGGCGCTCCCGGTGTCTCCGGCGCCGCAGCCGACCGGCACAGCACGGTTGGGCCGGCGGTGGCGCCTCTCGAGCGCGAGAGGGCGGTTTCTCGGATGCGCTCGGCCGCCTCTGCTCGACGACACGCTGAGAGAGCCGCACAGGGAGACGGTCGATCGCGACGCGAAATCGGACGACACAGATCGCTTTCGAGTCGTCTCGAGGCACTCGAACCGCCGCGCAACCGCCCGTGGCGGCACGGCGAAGGGCTGCCTGGGCCACTGCTACCTCGGCCGAGCAGATATCCGCGGTGGAGAGCGTCACCCCATCTCGTTCTCCTCTTTCCTTTTCTCGTGCAGGTGGCCGCCAAGTGTTGCCAGTGCGGGGTTACCAAGGAAAGCTGCGAGGCGGCCCAGGCGGGCTTCCCCGAGGGGATTTGGAAGGTTCAGCAGCCACCCCCAACCGACGAGGAAGCAGGTTATGCCATCTGCGAGAAGGCGGGTTACCCCAAGGCGGGCAACAATGGCGTCTGCCCTGCGGCCGTGCCCTTTCCCCCGCCGGCCCCGCCAAAGCCGCCCATGCCACCGGGCCCCCCACCGACTAGTCCTCCGTCGACTAGTCCTCCGCCGTGGTACGAAACCGTATTTGCACACTTGCCCTGGCTCTGGCGCTGAGCTAGCAGCAGGAGATGTGGGTGGGGAGATGGGAGGACGAAACGAGGGGGCGAGGCAATGCTGGCGATCGAGGCAATGCTTCCTGTGCCACTAAGTGTTACGCTGCGCTCCCTTCGGAGAGAGCCCCAGAGTTCTACCGCGCTCCGGATCCTCTTTAAGCCAACCTCTGAGAGAGTCTGAGTGACTGGCTAGAGACGACGACGACCGGTGTGCGGTGATGATTTGGGTGTTTAGACTTGTTTTTGTGGGTGTTTGGCCAGCCAGGTTTAGACCACTTGTTTTTATGGGTGTTTGGCCAGCCAGGTCAGTCCGAGTCGTCGCTCCCCCCGCTCGACGATTCCGCCGCCTTCGGGGTGAGGAGAGAGATCACCACGACGGTGATGTTGTGCTTCGTGAAAATCAGTCAAAAAAGCCCAAAAAATCGGCGCCTGCGGCGGGCTTCTTGGGGCTGTGGGGCTGCAGCCCCAGACCCCCTTGACTGGGGGGACCCCCCGCGAGAGCACCCCCGCCGCCCCCGGGGGCCCGTCGTCACCCCGGGGGTACAGAGCTCGATGCATTCCAACAAAACTGAGCTGGTGCGCTTCTTAAGGGTTTCAACACCGGAAGTTTAACTGGGACTTCGAGCCTGCGCAGACATTCCTAGGGCTAGGCAAGTGGGAATATGGCGACTACTTTGTGATGGACCATCATGCTGCAGAAGACATTTATCATCTCAGAGAGAACGTCGACTTTTTTCAGACGCCTTTGGATGCTGCACTGCGGGTAGTCGAGATGCGGGGCGACTACCAGCTTCAGACCGGATGGCGGTGGGACAGGGAGTACGGTCCTGTGCCTCCACCGTCGCCGCTGCCAACGCCACCGCCGCTGCCGCCACCGCCGCGTGTTGTCGCCGGCTACACACAGCTACCAGATGTGCACGCTAGCAACCCGACTGCGGACTGGCTCCTTTTCCATCTTCAGGCGCCCAGACGAAGGCACTGCCCTTTTTGGGTGTTATGATCATGTGCCCATAGCTGCCCTACTGCCCCGAGTCAACCGCTTTGAAGAGCTCCTGTCTTGGGCTGAGGAGCGCGCCGCTGCCAACGGCATCACTCTGCCCTACCAGCAGCCCGGGTTCAAGCCTGAATCAGTGATGCCGCCGGTTCGCACCCCGGCCGCCGCCGCTAGCTCGGCCGCCGCCGCTAGCTCCAGCTCAGATGATCCTCTAGATCTCCCCCCTCTAACCGCTGATGGGCCGGTGTCGATGCAGCTTGCTGAGCCTGAAGGCGAGGAGCTTAGCTTTATGGACTCGGTGTTCTGTGACCCCCCGCCTGAGGACGGTGACTGACTTCTAGCTGTGTGTATCGCGCGCCTTGCGGGGCTGTCGCGGTGTGTGCGTTAATACCGCGCAAAAGGGCTCTACCAGCGCAGACGCAGATACTCTGCAGCGCCGCCGCGGCTCCCCACCCTTTTGCGCAGCAACACCTTAAACTTTTCAGGCCCTCCAAATTCGGGTCGGAGCGTAGGCCGTACGTAGCGGAGTGGGCCCCGAGTTTGAAAAGGGCGACGGACGCTTAGCCAGTACGGAGTAGCGGTGCAGAGCGCGAACTCGCCGTACTGAGCCTAGCGCAGCGCGAACACGCCGTCTGAGCCTAGCGCAGCGCGAACTCGTTGATCAGTGTTTCTTTTTTTTCGATGGGGATGCTGGCTCACGAGGGAGCTGATGGAGGCGAACCGGGAGTCTGCGGCGCAGGCGCTGGCGGCGGCCGTGACTGCCGAGCGGAGCGGTGACACGGCATCGGCCGAGCGCCTCGCCGCCAAGTCGCAGCGGCTCTTCCCCACGAGCGACGCGAAGGCCTTCCTGGAGCGCCTGGCCGGCGGCTCGGCACCCGCGGCGGCTCCGCAGGGAGCGTCGGCGGCGCCGGCGGCGGCGGCGGCACCCGCGGCGGCGGCGGACGGTGCACAGGGCCGCCCCAACGGCTGCGCCGGCGCGGCGGCGAGCAGCGCTGCGGCGCCTCCGCCGAGCGAGGCCCTCGCGCAGGTGCAGCGCTCGAACAGCCACTACGAGATGCTCGGTGTCGCAACCTCCGCCGACGAGGTCACCATCCGGAAAGCGTACCGCAAGCTGGCAGTCAAGCTGCACCCGGACAAGACGTCTGAGGCCGGCGCCACAGACGCCTTCAACCAGATCAACGCCGCCCTCGAGACGCTAACCAACCCGGAGCAGCGGCGGCTGTACGACCTGCGGCTCACGCAGGCGATGTGCGCCGGCTTTGCGGGCCCGCAGGTCGCGCCCAAGGGCGCAGGGAACTACTGGAGCGCCGTGCCGCCCTTCCCCGCCTCGTGGGGGCAGTCGAGAGGAAAGCCAAAGGCCGCCGCGTCGGCGGCGGAGCTGGCGCAAGCTGCCCGCCTTGCCGCGGCGGCCGCCGCCAGATCCGCCGCGTCGGCCGCGGCGTCGGCCGCGGCGGCCGCCAAGCGCGGCGCCGCAGGGAGCGGCGCCGGCCCGTCCGCCCCGCAGCCGCCGCCGCCGTACGTCCCGCCGCCGCAGGTTGCCGCTCCGCCGCCGGCGCCGTACCGGGTCCAGTGCGGCCACTGCCACGCCA
>NW_005199192.1:0-1894 GCF_000372725.1 Emiliania huxleyi CCMP1516
GCTCAACAAGAAAATGGGGGAGTTCATTATCCTTTCCCACGCTGGTGTCCCAGCCGTCTACCTACTCTACTCCACGGCCGAAGCGTCCTCCTCCGGGAGCCCTCCCTTCTCGCGGGCGGGCGCGAGCTCGGCGGCGTCGAATCGAGAGAAGAGAAAGCGTGTCTCGTACGGCGACGCGACCTCATACAGCGCTGCGGAGCCCTCGATCGCGCCCTCAGCCATCGCCGTCGTCTTGAAGCGGCCCTCGGATGGGTAAACGTCCGTCGCTCCGCGCCGCGGCGAGGCGGAAGAGAAAGTTTGGCCCACGAGGCCTAAAGTTGGTTCTGGAAGGCTCTGTCCACATGGGTGAGCGGGGGCGAGATCCCCTCGATCCAAGACAAGGCCGTGCGGAAGCGCTCTCGCCGAGATATAGGGAGATACGGCGCTGATGCCAACGTCGAGCCTACAACGAAAGGGCAGCACGCTCGTCGTCGCTCCGAGCTCGCCGACCAGAACCGGCCTGCCCTTCACACCTGTGGCGCGGCCCGGAGATTCTGTCGTAGACGCGGTTACCACGCACCACAAACACCCAGCCGCGCACGGAGAAGTTGGCGCTCGAGAAGTGCGAATGCACGAGCACATCCTCGCACCTCCTAAAATTGCCGGGATGTCATGGCCGCCGCCGCACATGGTTGCTGAGAGTGTGAGACATCGCTACGACACCGAGTGAACGCGATCCCACCCTCAAACAGCTTCCCGCCGCCACAGGTGCCTTTTAGGTAGGTGAAGCCGGCGTTCTGGTCGGTGAGCTCCGAGGCGAGGTAGGAGACGTTGAAATGCTTCTTGTGGCGTCCGGCCGCGCACTTCGCCTCCCGCGGGCACACGCCCGCGCCTGCAACGAGATGCGCCTAGAAGGTCCAATGCGAGCGTTCTGCGCGGGCCTGCGAAGGAGGGGAGAAGGAGAGAGAGGGGCACAAAGAGGGGTTATCGCGCCTCTGTTATGAACGAGCCGTCGACGACGAGCTTGCCGCCAAACAGAGTGAAGGTGGCGTCTTCTGTCCTGATGCTGAGGGAGATGCCAGGCGCGGAGAAGAAGTTATAGCAGGTGCCATTGCGGCCGCGGAAGTCGGCATGACCTCCCTGAGGGAATATTAGGTGCGGATCCTGGTTGGCGGACGATGAGGGCGAATTGCCACTAGCGTCCTGGCCTGGGGGTGCTTCACGAGCATGTCTGACCGGCAGCGGGGAGGGTGGTGGCAGAGAAGGCCGCCGCCGCCGAGGCGGCAAAGACGGTCGGATGAAAAACATCCGCGGTACCCGTGGAGGGAGAGAAGGGGCCGGCGTGCGGATCCGATCTTCAACCATGGCGGAAGGCGAGCGAGACATCAGCCAGAAAAGCCAGCATGTCGTGGTGGATTGGCCAAACAACAGCTGAGAGCCTCGTCCGTCCCCTGAGGGCCTTAAAAATCTTCAGCCGAAAAGTTTTCTGCAAGGCCTCGCTTCGGCGGTAGTGATCTGATCACCCGAATACCACGTTCGGATCGCTCCTCATCGCAAACCCTGTTAGCAGTTCACTATACTACGCCGCAACGTTGAGCTGGATCATTCATACTGAATAGTGCTCCTGAAAGCCCTCTCTACGACTAGCAGCTGTTGTGGCTGTATTCGTAGCCATTTTTAGGCTTCAGCTGGTCCCAAAATAATAGCAACACCTCATGAAAATCAGGTGAAGAACAGCCAGGCTCGGACTGGCGCGCCAGCCAGGCCTGAGCGCTGAGGAAGGGTCGGTAGAGGATGTAGAGTGTGGAGCACTGTAGAGCTGTCGAGATGGGAGAGCGCTGTAGAGCTATCTATAGAGCGCCGAGTGCGATTTACGTGTTTTCACTGTGAAATCGCGCTCTACATCGCTCTACAG
>NW_005199191.1:0-1894 GCF_000372725.1 Emiliania huxleyi CCMP1516
AACAGGTACATCCCGCGCGAGTGGATGCTCGCCGAGGCGTACAAGGGGGCCGAGCAGGGCAACCACACGGCGGTGCAGGCGCTGCAGGCGCTCTTCGCGCGGCCGTTCGATGAGCAGCCAGAGTTCGAGGAGATGTACTACCGCAGGCAGCCGGCCGGCGCGGCGCAACAGGGCGGCATAGGCTTCATGAGCTGATCCTCGTAGTGGGCGCCGCAGACGTGTGCGGCGTCGGCTCGACTTGGAGCGGCAGCGGGAGGGATGAGAGTCTCGCGATGACGGCGCGCGCCGCAACCCCCGTCGTGCTACGCACGGGACGGCGCGCGCTCGAGCTCCTCTCCGAAGGGAGGCTCTCTTTTAGATAGGTTGTGTGGTGCTTGTATTCGCGATTCGATGTGTAGCTCTTGTGGCGCGACTCCAGAGAACGTGCGCGCTGAGCGCTGTCTAAAAAGAAAGAAAAGAGAGAATCCACCTTGTCGTTGTCCTTGACCTGCCTGTGCAACGAGCAGGATTTTGAAAAATTGTATCGGGGGGTAGGAACTTTGAGGCTAGTTCCATTTCACTCTGACACGCTAATCTTGAAAACGTCCAACGGAGCTCCGTGTTGCTCCCAGCGCCCTCCCCCGCGCTTCCTGCGACCCTAGCCGATGGTACTAGCATGGGAGGTCATCTGGCTACCGCGAGAGCGACCCAACTCGTCGACATCGTCCGATGATGGTGCCGCAAAGTCAGCCTTCGGAGGCTATCGTGGGGTCGAGCCGTCAGTAGCCGTGACATGTGGTTCCACCACCCCTCGTAGGCTTTGCCTCTGACCATCACCGTTCCCAGGCTGCCTAATGGGATGGAAAGGAAGGCTGGGCGAGCGTATAGAAGCGTGCTCGACCTCGTCGTGGCAACCTGTACGGCAGCGCTGGCAGGCGCGATGAGCGTCGTGCCACCTGACCCGAGACGGGTCGCAGGCGTCGTACCGAGCGCGTCGAGCCCGTGTCCTGATGTGATCTGTACGGGCGAGTCACGTCGGCGTCAAAGGAGCGACGTGTGACCTGTCAGAGCTTGATCTCCGATCTCAGCGGCGTCGAGTCGTCTCCGGTGCGCAACAAATGTACCTCCCCAGGACGCGCAGAATCAGCTGCGACCCCGCCGAGTGGACGGGCGCACACCGCGCCACCTGCTGTGTGCGCCCGTCTACTCGGCGGGGTCGCAGCTGCCTCTGGAAGGCACCGAGAGGTACAATAGTGCGCAAATGGTCAAAATCAAGGTTTTGTAACGCGAGCTGTGCCACAGTGAAATGGAACTAGCCTGAGTGGGGCAAAGTCGGAGCGGGAAGGGGGGGGGGCGGGGGGTAGCGGGGTACGCGCGACAAAACGAGTTACGAGTTGGAGGGCGAGGGCGGCGAATTACTTTAGCCCAGAGCCGACCAGTGCTGTGGCACTACTGCGTTCGCTGCCGCTGGCTGCCGCTGGCTGCGGGGCGCCCGCCGCAGGGAAGACGAGGAAACGGTAAATTCCAAAATCCAAGTTCCAACGCGGCCACACCCAGACCAGACCCACAGACCTGCCGCGCTCCGCTTTTAAGCTGATTGGCTAGGCGAGGGGCTGTAGGCGGTCAAACCTCCGCCAGGGGGGGGGGGGGGGGCAGCCTCTGCTCGCGCCGCAGGTGTCAAGCACAGCCCGTGATCGAGTCGCTCTGCCCGTGTGTGTGGTAGTCGGTTGGTCGGTGCAAGTCCGTGAGAGTGGGGTTGCATACACGATCGCAAGATTTCGTGTGACTGGGAATATGCAACACAACAACCAGAAAAGAGGCGGCTGTAGGTGTGCCCGCATTTTTTCCGTTTCATAGCAAAAGAATAGCAAGCCGGTCCAAAGCTCCTTTCAAAAGGGAAAATTCCACCCAAACT
>NW_005199190.1:0-1894 GCF_000372725.1 Emiliania huxleyi CCMP1516
CGGCCTCAAGGGGTCTACCCTGGGGATCAGGGGCATCCTGGACCAGGACACGGCGGCCGCGCCAAGAGGGCCAAGGGGGCTGCGCAGGCGGCTTTGAAGGCGGAGGTTGCCTCGCAAGGGGTGCTAAGGAGAAGCTCGCGGCCGCCGAGTCCCAGGTCGCCGCTCTCCAGGCGCAGATCAAGTCCGACAAGGGCGGCGGGGACCGCGGCGGCCGCGCAGCCGCTGGGCGCAAGCCGTGCCCCCACTGCAATGGGTTGCACGGTGGCAAGTGCATCGGCGACCTCATCTGCAAGGGGGTCCCTGTCGCCAAGGTGCTCGAGGAACTCCCCGACCGCATCGACCACGAGACGAAGGTGCGCATGGCCCAGTCCTCGTACAAGAAGGTGTGCGCCAAGTCCCCCGGCCGCACCCTCCCGCACGACCCCTTCAAGAAGTCGGACTCCACCGCGACCGACCACGAGGAGGTGCGGGCGGCGCTGGCCGACTCTGTCACCCGCACGTTCGACCCGGACGGCATCGTCGGCGGCTTTGTCGCTGGCGTCGGCACCGACCAGGTCGAGGACACCTTCCCCGACTCCAACCCCACCGACACGCCCGCCATCCTCAAGGCCAAGACGGCGGCGCGCAATGCGGCGGAGGCACGGGCGCGCGGCGGGCTGTGGGTCAAGTTCACCTCGTTCGTCACCGCGCTGCCTCGCCCGTACATCGGCGCTTCCATCCTACTCGTCCTGCTCGCGTGCCTCATCCCGGTCTACATGGGCTCGCCTGCCTCGATCGGCACGCCTGTGGCCGACGCCGTGGACGAGCCCTCGAACATGGGCGTGATGGTCGAGTCCGTCACCGCACTACCCCTCGAGCTGTCCACCGGGCCGGCGACTGGCTCAGGTGGCGGAGCAGAGTACGCCATCGAGGAGGACCCGCTCCAGCCGATCTACCGCAAGGTCGCGAGTCGACAACCGGCAGTATGGGCGCTCCTGGTGGGCCGCGTGCCTCGCTGCTACTGCCGGCTCCTTTGTGAGGCTCAGCCCTGCCGGTCGTCGGCGCCGCCCTTCCGATGTCCTGTGCGTGTTGCTTGACTCCGCCCTGGTGCCGCCTCGCTGGTATGCCCTTCGCGACGGCTGTGCGGGCGGCTTGCTGGGGCAGTTCGCGGAATAGCACTCGCTGCCATCTCCTCTCCGGAGATTCGCCCAGTTGGACCCTGGCGTCCAGGCGGACTCGAGGTGGAAGCTCCGGCGGTAGAGGCGGACGACTGGATTGTCGCCACCGTTTTTTTACAGTCAGAACGGTATCAGGCCCACCCCCAGAGTGTGGGTCTATCGGCGGCCTCGTCCAGAGCTGATCTGGCGGGGGAGCTTATCCGTACGAGCCACTCGCCCGCGTCCTCCGCTGTGGCTTCATCTGGCGGGGCCAGGGAGGGGATTCTCCTCCTCTCATCTCCTGGCGGCCAGCGTTCGTCTGCTGGCTGGTTGTGGTCTGCGGCCCGGAAAGGGCCGGTGGTCTGAAGAACCGGCTCGATCCCTGGCGCCTAGCCGAGTCCCAGTCCGCCACACGAGGGCGGCGGCGCAGGAGCTGCGACACCTTCCGGCGGGTCGTGCCGTAGAAAGACTGAGGCAGCGGACAATATGGCGTCTGTCTCAGCGCGTCGAGCGCCTCAGGGCACTTGTGTCGAGGAGGGAGAAAACAATTGTATCGGGCAGTCTCCAAGTGAACGCCGCCAAGCTGCTGTAAGAGCCTCTCCCGTCGCGGCCCGACTGGGGCCGAGTCCGCGGGGGCTCGCCAGGGGCTCGCACGGTGCACGGGCCGACGCTAGAGCACGTACTGTGCGCGCGGGGGCGAGTGACTTCGAGAAGTCACTAAGTGACTTCTTGAAGTCACTCCTACAGATAGACACTTG
>NW_005199189.1:0-1892 GCF_000372725.1 Emiliania huxleyi CCMP1516
GCGCTGGGCGCTCAAACCCAACCCTTTTCCTGGCTCACAAGCTGAAGATGTTCACGGGCCCCCACACGGAGGGCCCTTGCGGAAATCCCCGCAAAGCACTGGCATTCCTTGCCCAGCTCAAACTCGGCCCGAGGATGCGCGCAGGAGTCCTCGCACGACCGGCCTCCACACGCTGTCCCGGTGCCCAAGGGGTCGTACAGGGCAACACAATCAGCGCAGGATGGTGGTGGCGATGGCGGCGGAGGGGGCGATGGGAAGGGCGCATCTGGCGCCGGCGGACACTGTGCATTATCCAGGCAGGACTCCAGCGCCGCGTCGGCCTGGCCCTCACCCCCGAGTAAAAAGGGGGAGGGGGAGGGGTCGGAACCGCGGTCTGTCCGTTTGCAATCTAGGGTCGGGACACGGGAGGGCATCCTTCTTCCTCCTCATCGGCATCGCGTCGCTGCTGGTGGCGGCGTACAACGTCGCGCTCCTCGCCGCGAGCGGCGCCGTCACCCACGCCGTCAGCAACGACGAGGCGGTTCGAGACGCCTTTGGCGCCATCCTCTGGGTGCTCCTGCCGCACATGCAGACCCGCTTGAGCTGGGCAAGGAATGCCAGTGCTCCGCTGGGGCTCTCCCGCATGGGGAGCCCCGGGTACTCTTTAGCTGAGAGAGAGAGATTTTTAGCAATACCAAACAAATCTAACACTCACACGTCATTTGGGGCCTGGAGCCCTGTTCACGCGCGCGCGAGACGTGCAGACAGGGTTGCCAGGTGAGAGCGAATGGCGCGGTTCACGCCTCGCACAACAGAGAGAGAGATGCGCTCTGCATGGTGGGACATAAAAGAGAGCGAGTACTTGGGCGAGTAGGCCGTGCGGTCGACGCTGCCGCGCGCGACTTTGCGCGCGAGGCGGCGCAGCTTGAGAACGGCGGTGGGCGAGAAGCCGCCGCCGAACGTCTCGTGGAGCAGCAGGTTGAAGTTGTTGCGCTTGACAAAGATCGCGTCGTGGTAGAAACCGCGATGCGCCTTGACGTAGCCGTGGCCGGTCTTGTGGGAGAAGGGTTGGCCGGGCTGCCCGCGCGCCTTGCAGCCCATGTTTAGGCGGCGGGCCTTCTCTTCGGTGTTACCAAAGGCGTAGGAGTGGCCAACGGAGGCGGGCGTGCCGCCACTCGAGGCGTTGCCAACGCCCGGCGAGGAGGTCTTGAGGAGGGGCGTCCAGAGCTTGATTTCATTCACTTCATCGCACCCTCCCGGGCCAGCGTGGGGTTCCGCGAGGTCGACCTTGTACCCCTCGTTGTACTGCCGGGTGAGCTCTAGTTTCTCCTTGTCACCGTGCACGACCGGCGCGTTGGCCGGGGCGCGCATCGCGTCCGCCCAGGCGGCGAGGACGCCGTCGTGGGGCCGCCGGTGGTGGGCCTTGTTGTAAAGGTAGTCGCCGAAGAAATCGACTGGCATGCCCCGCTCGAGCGCGACCCGAAGGGTGGGAAGCGCCGCGGAGAGCCAAAGGCCGAGCTTTCGCTGGAGCTCGTCCTGGAGGGTGTCGGAGGAGAGGGCGGTGGCGTACGTACCGTCGACACGGACATCGAAGGCCTTGCCGGCGAAAGGCGTTGAGGCGGAGACGAAGCGTGCGGCTTCGCGGTTGTTGACGGCGCTGTCTCCGAGGGACGGGTTGTTCTTGACGTGCGCATCCCGCGCCTTGACGAGCTCCTGGTGCGCGTACCAGTCCTTGTGATTCTTGATGGCAGCGAGCGCCCGCGGCCGCGGGTACGTGGATTTGCAAGTGCCATTGAGAATCGCGTCGGTAGCTGGAAGGGACTCGGGCTCGGGGACCGGGACGCTCTTGGGGTAGAACTCAGTCAGGTAGCCGCCGCGGACGGTGTGAATCCCCTCAACTATTTGCTGGGGCG
>NW_005199188.1:0-21709 GCF_000372725.1 Emiliania huxleyi CCMP1516
GGCGTTGGCGGTGGCGGTGACGGCGGCGGCGGTGACGGCGGCGGCGGCGACGGAGGGGGTGGGCTTGGGGGCGGCGGTGAGGGCGGAGGCGGAGAGGGGGGCGGAGGGCTCGGAGGTGGGCTGGGTGGCGGGGGACTGGGCGGGGGCGGTGAGGGCGGAGGCGGTGAGGGCGGAGGCGGAGAGGGGGGCGGAGGGCTTGGAGGAGGCGGCGAGGGCGGTGGGGGTGAGGGTGGCGGCGGCGAGGGAGGGGGTGGGCTGGGCGGCGGCGGGCTTGGCGGCGGCGGGCTTGGCGGGGGCGGCGACGGCGGTGGAGGGGAAGGGGGCGGGGGTGATGGTGGCGGGGGCGACGGTGGCGGGGGTGAGGGAGGCGGCGGCGACGGCGGCGGCGGGCTCGGCGGCGGTGGCGACGGTGGGGGAGGGGAGGGCGGCGGAGGTGAGGGAGGTGGAGGCGAAGGTGGCGGTGGTGAGGGTGGGGGCGGGCTTGGGGGAGGAGGTGAGGGCGGAGGGGGCGATGGAGGCGGCGGTGAGGGCGGGGGCGGGCTTGGCGTCTCGCTGCAACCTTCATGCCACCTCGCGGCCGTCCCACTCTCGTCGTTCTCTCCCTTGTCACTTCCTCCTCTGTCGCGTCGTTCTCTTCTGCCTCGTCCTGCGGCGCCGCCGCCTGCCGGTCCCTTGTTCTCGCGGCTTCTTTCGCCTTTCGGCGCAACTCCGTCCTCCTCGCGGCGTATCCTGGCCCCTCAAGTCTATCGAGCTCCCCTCGCGCAAGGACCACATTTCTGACTCCCACTCCAAATTTTTGCCGCCAAGTCATATCGTTGCTCAGGTCCACTCTCTCTTCGATGCGGCGCGGGTCGTGATGGCAGTGCGCGGGATGTAAGATTCTTTTCGCCTGTGTTAGTGCCAGTGCGCGCCAGTCCCGTGCCCAGTGTTGTGCGAGGGAGTTTTCGATGGAGAGCAGCGGCAGCGGCAGCTCTCTCTCCCTCAAGGTGGCCGGCCAGATCCTGCGCTCCGACCTGGGCGAGCTCGTCGAGACGGTCGGCGTACACCTGCTTGAGCACGGTCCGTGCACACTGATCCAATTGGCGAGCGGGCTCGAGTCGACTGGGTCGACACTGACCGCCACGCAGATCCGCGCTTCGTTGCTCGTGCTCTTCCAGCACAACATCGCCTCTGTCGCCGCTCCCGCCGCGCCGCCGCCCGCCGCGCCCGCTCAGCGGGGGCGGGCGGCGGCTGCGAGGCCGGCGGCGGGAAACGGCGGCGCAGCCGGATCCGTCTCGGCAGCTGGCAAGCGGCCAGTGTACCACGCGTCGCTCGACGAGGTGCTCGCGCGTCGGTGGTACCCGTGGGTGGTGTGCGCCACCCGGCGCAGGATCGGCGACGACGCCGCCGCTCTCCTCGTCGAGGTGCTTGCTGTCGGCCGGTGCACCCTCGACTCCCCATATCTCCCCATGTCTCCCCATGTCTCCCCACATCTCCGTAGGTGCTTGCTCTCGGCCGGTGCACCCTCGACTCGCTCTCGCGGCGGCTCGCGCCGGAGAGAGGGGCGCGGCGCGAGGCGCTCAAGGCGGAGGTGACGCGGCTGCTCGAGGCGCGCTACCTCGCGGCGGCGGACCAGCTCGAGGAAGACTGCGGCGAGCCGCCGCTCCCTCTGCCGGCTTCCGCGGGGGCAGCGCGCGGAAAGCGGAAGCGGGAGGGCGGGCCGGCGGGCGGGAGAGGGGCCGGGGCGGGCGAGACGGGCCTGCTGGCGAGGGAGGCGAAGCGGCTCTGGCGCGTCAACATGCCGGAGATGCGACAAATCTTCCGTGCCGATGCCATGTGCGCGTCCCCCGCCGGCGCAGGGTGTGGGGGCAGGGAGGGAGGTGTGTGGAGAGGGGTGCGTTGCGGTCTGCCTGCGCTTCGGTAGGTGCAAGCTCATGCTCTTCGACGCTATCTCCCCATCTCTCCCCATCTCTCCCCATATCTCCGGTAGGTGCAAGCTCATGCACGAGAAGTTCGACGCGACGGCGGCGCAGCTGCTCGACGCCGTCCTCGCCATGCAGCCGACCTGCCCCCAGGATAGGTCGTGGCATGTCCGTGACACGTCCCTGACATGTCCGCGACGTGTCCGCAGGCAGCCGCCCGATCTGACGCACGGGGCGTGGCCGCTGCCGCACTCGCAGGAGGAGCGGGGGAAGCCGTGCACCACGCCTTTCACGGTCGAGGAGCTGGTGCAGGCGCGGGCCGCCGGGCCGCGGAGATGCGGCGAAAAGTGGCTGCGAGAGGCGGGCGCACTTCCCCGCCGCGATCCCTCTTCCTGCCCACCCCCTTCCCGCCCCTCTCCCGCAGGAGTGCGGCCCGCTCCTGGAGGGGCACGAGTTCGAGTCGGACCGGCGGCAGCTCGTCGCGAACTACCCCATTAATGAACTAGTTAATTAGCTAGTAATGAACGAATTACTTAGGCGGCAGCTCGTCGCAAACTACCTCGACACGATGTGCAACGACCCGCTCTGCATGATGGCGACTTCCCACTCGCGACGAGCACCACCGCCTCCCTCCGCCACAGAGCTGCTGAGGTTGCGCTGCTGGCCGCGGCTATAGGCGTCGCCCCTCAACGGGAAGTACATGCTCAACCTCGCCCAGATGACGGCCGCCATCCGGCAGCTCGCCCTCGAGACGGCGAGCCGCAGCCGAGATGCAGCCGAGAGATGCAGCCGAGAGGTGGTAGCTGAGATGGGGCGCCAGATGCAGCCGCCACACGCAGCTGAGAGGGGAAAAGCTTGGTCCCCTCCCACAACCCGCTGGAACCGAACCGCGACCACGCCGATAGGCCGTTCTCAACCGATGCGGAGAGGCAGCATGCCGCCTCTTCCGGCTGCTCCTCCGCTTCCGCGCAAACGGCGGCTGCCCGAAGATAGAAGACGGCGTCCCGCGCGTCTACCGGTGAACTTTCCTAGAACCTTCCTAGAACCTTCCTAGAAGATAGAAGACGGCGTGCCGCGCGTGTACCGGCGTGCCGCAGAGGGCGACGGGTTGGCTTCGCCGATCGAGCGCCAACCAGCGGAGTTGTGCTTGCGTGTGCCGCGTAGGCTCGAGCTGAAGCAGCTCGCGGAGCTCGGCCTCATGCCGGAGAAGGAGGCGCGGCCGCTGTTGTGGACGCTGATGAGCGCGGGCTTCGCGTCGCTGCAAGAGGCGCCGCCGGTCGGCCAGACAGACCGCGTGAGCATGACGAGTTTGTGTCCGTTGAGGGCGAGATGCTCACTGGTAGGTGCCATGGTCGGTGGATCACAACCCGCGCACCACCTGCTACCTGTGGTACGTCGACCTGCCGCGCGCCTACCGCGCGCTCGAGGCGCAGCTTCTGCAGACGCACGCCCGCCTCGCGACGATGCTCGAGGCGGAGCAGAGCAAAGCGGGCGAGCAGCCAACCTCCTCGCCCCCGCCGCCCACCCGCCGCTCGGCGATGATCGAGGCACGACCGCGAGGGGTGCCGCAGAGGGGCGGGGCGGGAGTCCCACCGCCAGTGTCCCTCTCCTGTAGGCGGCGCTGCTGCGGACGAGCGAGACGCTGATGCTGGTGAGGTATGTCTAGCCACAGCCGGCCGCAGCTGCCGCAGCTCTGCTGCTTGCGGGGGTGTGCGTCGCGTGCGTTTCTGCGGCAGCGGGGTCGGGGGTGGGTGGCGGTACGCGGCGAGAGAAGCGATCTGTGTCTTGCGCAGGACGGGTTCCTGCTTCGTGATGTGTGAAGGGTGCCAAGCTCTGGCGCGCTTGAGAACACCCACTACGCACTAGGACTCGCTCCCTCGCCCCCCGGCCCCGCGGCTCTCGCTGCCCCCCCTCTACACGTGTGTTTTCTTTTCTCGCTCAACGGAGGAATGAAAAAAATGGGCGAGCTGCCGGTTGAGGCCGGGCACACCACGAGCGCGTCTGGCTCCTGGATGAGAGAGAAGAGAGATATCGACAGAGGGCAGGAGTGAGGAGACGACGTCACGAGAGCGCAAACGTGCGGCAGAGGCTTCGGACCAGCACGTTCGGCACGAGGTCTGTGTGCTCGAGCTGCTGGCCGCTCATCGGGTCAGTGCGCTTGCCCATGGCGAGCCACTTCTCGATCGCTGCCCGCTCATAGGTTTGTCCGCTCGCGGCCATCACCGGGTCCGACATAAAGTCGAGGCTCAGCGGGCACTGGAGCTGCTCGAGCAGCTCGGGAGGCACAACCTTGTCGACCGCGGCCGTGTCGACGGCCAAGGCAGGCGGCGTGTCGCCTCGTCCCGGGCCTAGTCCCGGGCATCCCTCCTCGTCTCCCGCCTGACTTGCTGCCGCCCCCGCCTGCTCGAGGCCCGATTGGCTCCCTGCCGCTGCCGCCTCTCCCGACCCGCGGCACTCGGCCAGCTCCAGCTCTCTCCCTGCCCCCTTGGCCCCTGCCTCCTCCACCGCCTCCACCGCCTCCGCCTCCGCCCCCATCGCCTCCTCTACCTCCGCCTCCACCTCCGCCTCCACCTCCGCCACCGTCTCCGCCACCGCCTCCGCCACCGCCTCCGCAACCGCCCCCTCCTCCTCTGCGCCCTCCTCCTCTGCGCCCCCCCGCTCGTCGGGTGCTGCTGCCCCTCCGTCTCCAGCAGCCCCGTCCCTGCCCGCCCCGCCGCCGCGCCTCCGCCTCGGCTTCCTCCTCCCCCGGCTCGGCCGGACCTGCTCCCCGCCGCCCGCCGCCCGCACCTTCTCCGCCTCCTCCTCCGCCACCAGCTCCTCGAGCGCCTTCCAGTCGAGCGCCTCGCCGCCCGCCCTGCTCTCGCCGCCCCTGCTCTCGCCCGCCCTGCTCTCGCCCCCCTTGCGTTCGCCGGCGTCGAGGCACACGCCCCTGCTCTCGCCCGCCCTGCTCTCGCCCCCCCTGTCCAAGTGTCGCTGCATCTCGGCCACGCAAGCAAGGTGCCCCTCGCTCGCCGCCATGTCCATCGCCTAATTCATTAACTAATTACCTGTTGATTAACTATTAATTATTAATTAAGCCGCCGCCATGTCCATCGCCGTCAGCCCGCCGCCGTTGACCTGCTCGAGCAGCAGCCGCGCGTCCGTCCGCAGCAAGCACCGCACGACGGCGGGGTGGTTCCCGAGCGCGGCGATCATCAGCGCGCTCGCGCCTCGGCAGTCCTGCGTGGAGAGGGTGCGGGTTAGTGGCAGCGGGCCGCGGGCGCAATGTATGTGAAGTCGGGAGTGGACGGCTCTGTCACGTGTCAGCTTTGTCACGAGAGTGTCGGTGTGCTTGCCCTCGCATCACGAGTAGAGGCGCTCTATCGCCACCGAGGAAAAACTTTCTCCCATCATCCGACGCTGGCTGCGGGCACCTGCACGCGCACGTCCGCGCCGCGCCTGCAGAGCGTCTCGACAACTCGCTCGTGCCCCTTGACGGAGGCGAAGAGGAGGGCGGTCCCACCTATAGACAACCCGAGGGAGGGATGGGAGGAGACAGCAAAGCAGAGGAAGGCGCGAGTGTTCATGGGCTCCGTTCCGGGCGACGAGGTCGGGCGACGCGCCGTGCCGCAGCAGCGCCTACACGGGGCGCTCCAGGAAGCCTCGGAGAAGGGCTCCGAGAAGGGGTGGTGCGCAGGGCCGGCGGAGGAGCCTCGACGACGACGGCGTGCCCGTGTACCGCCGCCTGCATCAGCGCGGTCCGGCCCACGGAGTCAGGCACGTCGACCGCAGCTCCGCCGCCACAGAGCAGGTGCACGACGCGCTCGCCGCCCCGCTCCGAGGCGGCGATCAGCGCGGTGGTGCCAAAGCTGTTTTGCTGGTCGACCGCCGCGCCGCGCTGAAGCAGCGCCTCCACCAGCCGATCGCGGCCGTGCGCAGAGGCGAGCATGAGCAGCGTGACGCCGCTGACAGGCCCGTCCGCTATGGTCGCGTTGACCCGCCCGCCGCCGTCGAGCCACGCCAGCACCTCGGAGTTGCCGCCACGCCGCGCCAGCGCAGCGACCTCCACGGGGATGTCGAGGCCGCTGCTCGGCGCGTCCACCGCGCTCTCGCTGCAGGGAGAGGCCGAGCCACTGGCTTCCTCGGGCATCACTGTGGTACTCGCACCTGGGGCCGCGGCAGCGCCGGGGGGTCGTGTGACGGTCGCCACGGCGGACTGGGACGGCGTCCGTCTCCTGGTGTCTGGCGCGCCGCGCTCCAGCCACAGCCGCACCGCAGCGACGTCCCCGCGTCTCGCGGCGGCGACGGCTTCGGAGTCGCCAGTGACCTTTTCCGGGTGGGATGCGACCACTTCTGGGTGGCCCGCCGGAGCAGCCATGGCAGCCTCGAGCAACTAGCCTCGACGAGCACGCCGCGTGTTTTTCTTTTTTCACGCGCCAACTTCGCCTTGCAGGCCGTCGAGGGCGTGCGCGAGCAGCTACCATGCAATCACCGGAAAGTCCGCGTCGCTGGAAGGGGAAAGCGCACAGCCGCTGGACTATGGGAGTGTGAGATGGTGGGGCCGCACCAGGCAGCGGACATTAAGATTTTGTTTGTTTTGACATTAAACAAAACGTACGAGAGAGAGAGAGATCTCTCTCTCTCACAAAACGTACGCGGTCTAGAAAGGAGCGGTTAGATGTGTGATCCCTCAGGCCGTCTCGCGGGAACTGGTGAAGCACGTTTCTTCCAGGGCCGGGGGGCTAAGAAGCACACCCACCGGGCCAGATGATCGGGATCGGGCAAGAGAGCCCTGACCCCCAGGGGGAAAAAAGAAAAAAAGAAAACGGAGAACCAAAGAGAAAAGAAAGAAAGAAAGAAAACACACAACCCAAGGGAGGGATGGGAGAACGGCACGCCGCCACCACACAGGGATTTTAAGGAGAGGAGTGTGATGCGCTAGCCGTCGCCCACCCTGGGGAGTCTGCCTCTTCGTATCTCTTTTCGCAGTCTCTCGCCGCTTCTCGCTGCAACCTTCATGCCACCTCGCGGCCGTCCCACTCTCGTCGGTCTCTCCCTTGTCACTTACGTAAGGGAAAAAAGAAAGAAAGAAAACAGACAACCCAAGGGAGGGATGGGAGGACGGCACGCCGCCACCACACAGGGATTTTAAGGAGAGGTGTGTGGTGCGCTATCCGTCGCCCACAGGGAGTCTGCCTCTTCCTATCTCTCTTCGCAGTCTCTCGCTGATTCTCGCTGCAACCTTCATGCCACCACGCGGTCGTCCCACCCTCGTACTTACGTAAGGGAGGGCGGGTGCTCGTTCTGCGGGTATTTCTTCTCTTCGCTGCCGCCCATGAGCGGCGCCATCAGCCCGTTCGTGCCCTCCGAGCTGCGCCGGGGCGACCTGGGCTCGCTGCGCGCCCTCCTCGCCGGGCGGACGCGCGGCCCGGCGCTCACGGCCGAGCTCGACGCGCAGCGGATCGGAGCGAACAACTTCACGCTGCTGACCTTTGCCGCTTACTACGGGCAGGCCGAGGCGGTGCGGCTGCTGCTCGAGAGCGGCGCGAGCGTGGGGGCGACGACGGGCCGTGGCTGCTCCGCGCTGTTCGTCGCGTGCGAGAAGGGCCAGCTCGAGTGCGTGCGGCTGCTCCTCGAGGCCCGCTCGGCGGTCGACCAAGCTACAGACAAAGGCACCACGCCGCTGTGCGCTGCGAGCCTGGCTGGCCAGATCGACTGCGTCTGTCTGATGATCGCCGCGGGCGCTGCGGTGAACCAAGCAGACGCTGACGGCTTCACACCGCTGTACATGGCGTGCCAGGAGGACAAGGTCGAGTGCGCCCGGCTGCTCCTCGAGGCTGACGCGGCGGTCAACCAAGCCAAGGATGACGGCGCCACGCCGCTGCTCATCGCGTGCGAGGAGGGCCAGCTCGAGTGCACCAGGCTGCTCCTCGAGGCTGGCGCGGCGGTCAACCAAGCCATGCATACCGGCACCACGCCGCTGCACATTGCGTGCGAGAAGGGCCACCCCGAGATCGCGCGGCTGCTCCTCGCTGCCAGCGCGGCGGTGAACCAAGCAGACACTGACGGCTTCACGCCGCTGTTCGTCGCGTGCCAAGAGGGCCAGCTCGAGTGCGTGCGGCTGCTCCTCGCTGCCAGCGCGGCGGTCAACCAAGCCATGCAGGACGGCGCCACGCCGCTGTTCATGGCGTGCCAAGAGGGCCACGTCGACATCGCCCGGCTGCTTCTCGCTGCTGGCGCGGCGGTCGGACAAGCCAACGCCAACGGAGCCACGCCGCTGTTCATCGCGTGCCAGAAGGGCCGCCTCGAGTGCGCCCGGCTGCTCCTCGGCGCCAGCGCGGCGGTCGACCAAGCCAAGGACAGTGGCGCCACGCCGCTGTTCATCGCGTGCCAGAAGGGCCACCTCGAGATCGTTCAGCTGCTCCTCGAGGCCAGTGCGGCGATCAACCAAGCTGCGGGCCGCGGCTTCAGGCCCCTGCACGTTGCGTGCCAGGAGGGCCACCCCGCCGTCGTGCTCTGCCTGCTGCGGGCGGGCGCAGATACAGCGGCGCGCACCTCGGGCGGGCGTACGGCGCTGCAGCTCGCCGAGGAGGAGGGCCACGCCGAGTGCGTCAAGGCCTTATCCGAGGAGGCGGCGCGGCGCGAGGCGGCGGGCGCGGCGGCGGCGGTGGAGGGCCGAGCAGGGGCGGGCGGCGCTTCCTCGGGCGCGGCAGCGGCAGCAGCTGTGGACGCGCCGCTGCTCGGGCAGCGAGTCGTGCTCGGCGGGCTCTCGGCCCGCCCCGAGCTAAACGGGCGGCGGGGCGTGGCGCGGAGCTTCGAGGGCGGGCGGTACGCGGTGGCGCTCGAGGGCGGTGGCGAGAGCGTGCGGGTGCGGCCGGGCAATCTGTCGCCGGCGGCGGCGGAGCCGGTGTCAGGCGTGAGGCGGTGGAATGAGGTCATCGCAGCGGTTGAGCGAGGCGAGGAGGAGGCGGTGCTGGCGTGGCTCGACGGCGGCGGGCGGGTCGACGCGGCGTACGAGCAAGGCGGCTTCAGCGGCGTCACGCTGCTAATGGGCGCCGCCCACCACGGCCACGAGCGGGTGGTCGACCTGCTGCTGCGGCTCGGCGCTGATGTCAACCTGCAGCGCGGCACCGGTGGTTGGACCGCGCTGATGGACGCCGCCTACCACGGCCACGAGCGTGTGGTCGACTTGCTGCTGCGGCACGGCGCGGAGGTCAACCTGCAGGACAGCGACGGCTGGACCGCGCTGATGGGCGCCGCCATCGACGGCCACGAGCGGTTGGTCGAGTTGCTGATACGGCGCGGCGCTGACGTCAACCTGCAGGACATCAAAGGCTTCACCGCGCTGATGCACGCCGCCCTCTTGAACCACCCCGCCGTCGTGCGGCGCTTGCTGCGGGCGGGCGCAGACACAGCGGCGCGCATTGCGAACGGCAAGACGGCGCTGCAGATGGCCAAGGAGAAGGGCCACGCTGAGTGCGTCAAGGTCTTGTCTGAGGCGGCGGAGGCGGCGCGGCGCGAGGCGGCGGCAGCGGCAGCGGCTGCGGACGGCCGAGCAGGGGCGGACGGCACTTCCTCGGGCGCGGCAGCGGCAGCTGTGGACGCGCCGCTGCTCGGGAAGCGAGTCGTGCTCAGCGGGCTCTCTTCCCGCCCCGAGTTGAACGGCCAGCGCGGCATGGCGCAGAGTTTCAGGCTAGGGCGGTACGTGGTGGCGCTCGAGGGCAGCGGCGAGAGCGTGCGGGTGCGACCGGACAAGCTGTGCCAAGACACCGACGAGGCGGCGGCGGAGGGCCGAGCAGGGGCGGGCGGCGCTTCCTCGGGCGCGGCAGCGGCAGCTGTGGACGCGCCGCTGCTCGGCCAGCGAGTCGTGCTCAGCGGGCTCTCCGCCCGCCCCGAGCTGAACGGGCGGCGAGGCGTGGCGCGGAGCTTTGAGGGCGGGCGGTACGTGGTGGCGCTCGAGGGCAGCGGCGAGAGCGTGCGGGTGCGACCGGGTAATCTGTCGCCGGCGGCGGCGGAGCGGGCGTCGAGCGGTGGCGTGGCAGTCTCCGATGAGGTCGTGGCAGCGGCTGGGCGTGGCGACGAGAAAACGGTGCTGACGTGGCTCCAGGGCGGCGGGCGGGTCGATGCGACGTACGAGAGAGGCAAGGGCGGCATCACGCTGCTGATGCTCGCCGCCAACTACGGCCACGAGCGGGTGGTCGACTTGCTGCTGGAGCACGGCGCGGAGATCAACTTGCAGAGCAGCAATGGCCGCACCGCGCTGATGGCCGCCGCCCGCCAAGGCCACGAGCGGGTGGTCGAGTTGCTGATTCGGCACGGCGCGGAGGTCAATCAGCAAGACAGCATTGGCTACACCGCGCTGATGGACGCCGCCTACCACGGCCACGAGCTGGTCGAGCTGCTGCTGCGGCGCGGCGCGGAGGTCAACTTGCAGAGCAGCAATGGCCGCACCGCGCTGATGAGCGCCGCCGACAGTGGTCACGAGTGGGTCGTCGACTTGCTGATTCGGCACGGCGCGGAGATCAACTTGCAGGACAGCGACGGCTGCACCGTGCTGATGCTCGCCGCCCGCTACGGCCACGAGCGGGTCGTCGAGTTGCTGCTGCGGCGTGGCGCGGAGGTCAATCAGCAGGACAGCATTGGCTACACCGCGCTGATGGACGCCGCCATCAACGGCCACCCCGCCGTCGTGCTCCGCTTGCTGCGGGCGGGCGCAGACACCGCGGCGAGCAGTGCGAGCGGCAATACGGCGCTGCAGATGGCCAAGGAGAAAGGCCACGCCGAGTGCGTTGAGGCCTTCCGGCAGCACAGCGCCACAGTTGCAGGTGCGGCAAAGGCTGCTGCCGAGGCGGCGGCAACTGAGTCGGCGGCGGCCGCCGCGCGCAACGTGGCAGCAGAGGCGGCTGAGGCTCGCGACGCTGCCGAGACGGCGCTGCGCGAGGCGGTTGAGGCGTGCAACCGAGGCGACGCCGATCTCGAGGCGCTCAGGGCGGCGATCAACGCGAACACGCAATTCGCCGACAGATCGGAGGCCCTGCGGGCGGCGCGGCGGTTGCGCGACGAGCTGGCGGATCGCAGGACCCGCGAGGCCAAGGCGCTGAAGCGGCAGCGGCAGAAGGAGGAGAAGGCGGCGGCGAGGCAGGCATCGGCGGCAGTGCGGGCGGAGGAGCAGGCTCAGGAGGCGCGAGCGGCGGTGCAGGCAGCGGAGGCCACGGCGGCGCGGGCAGCTGAGGAGGCTGCAGCAGCGCGGGCGGCGGAGTCGGCGGCGGCGCGGGCAAGAGAGGAGGCAGCGCGGGTGGCAAAGGAGGCGGCAGCGGCGCAGGCAAGAGAGGAGGCGAGGGAGAGGGAGGAAGCGAGGAGGAGGAGCGAGGCGGCGGCAGCGGAGGCGGCGGCAGCGGAGGCGGCGGCAGCGGAGGCGGCGGCAGCAGAGGTGGCAGCAGCGGAGGCGGAGGCGGCGGCAGCGGAGGCGGCGGCCAGTGTCGCCGCCCTCGCCGCCGCCGCCGTGCCGCTTGCCGCCGTCCCTCTCGACGAGCTTACCGCGGCGACCGATGGCTTTGCCGAGGCGCGCAAGGTGGGCGAGGGCGGCTTCGGGCGCGTCTACCGCGCCGACGAGCTGCCGTCGCTCCCGTGCGTCGCTTGCGGGTTCGCTGTCAAGACGGCGCTGGTCGGTGTCGGCGCCCAAGGCCTCGCCGAGCTGCAGAGCGAGGTGCGCACGCTCAGCACGGCGTGCCACTCGTCCCTGCTTCCTCTCCTCGGCGTCTGCTTGGCGCCTGAGCGCGCGTGCCTCGTCTACCCCCTCTGCCGCGGCGGCAGCCTCGAGGACCGCCTCTACCGCACGCCAGCCGCGCTGCAGCGGCTCCGCATGCTCGGCTTCGAGACGCCGCCTCCGCCGCTCTCCTCCGCCGCACGGCTCCGCGTGTTGCGCGACGCGGCGAGCGCGCTGCACTACTTGCACACGCTCTCTCCGATGGTCTTGCACCGCGACGTGTCGGCGGGCAACATCCTGCTCGACGAGCGCGGCAACGGCTACCTCGCTGACGTGGGCCTCGCGCGCGCGGCGGAGGCGACGGCCGGGCAGGTCTCGCACCTGTCGACGCAGCGCATCTTTGGAAAGCCAGGCTACATGGACCCGATCATCTCGCTGGATGGCCAGGCTTCTCAGCTGACTGACGGCTTCGCGCTCGGCATCACGCTGCTCGTCAGCCTGACCGGCCGTGGCGCTCTCGGCTTGCTCAACGAGTGCTACGATGCGCTGGAGGAGCCCGACACGGCGGAGGCCATCGCGGCGGCCGACGCGGGCTGGTCGGCGGCGCAGGCCGAGGAGCTGGCGCGGCTCGTGGTCGGGCTGGCGTACGAGAGGAAGAGGAAGCGGATGCCGCTCGCAGAGGCGCTGCCGCAGCTGGGGGCGCTCGCCGAGGCGGCAGGGGAGATGGCGGCATCGCCGCCACCGAGCCTCGCAGGGGCGGTGGCAGCCGAGGCGGACGCGGACGCGGAGCGCCAGTGCGATCTCTGCTGGTCTGCGCCTCGCTCGGTCCGCTTCGCGTGTGGCCACGCGCTGTACTGCGAGGCGTGTGTGCCGCGCGTGCTGGAGCGCGACACCAACTGCCCGACCTGCCGCCAGCCGGCGCTGCCCATCGCCGCAACTGGGCGGCTGGTGGCGGCGCAGACGACGTTTGTCTACCAGCCACCTGCTCGCGCTGAGCCAACCGCAGCCCGTGGCCCGCAACCTGCGGGCGCTCGCAGCGGCGCTGACATCGACGCCCACATCTCTCGGGCACGGCCGAGGCAGGCGGCAAGGGAGGCGGCAGCTGTGAGGGAGAGGGAGGCAGCTGTCATGGCGGCTGCAGCGAGGGAGAGGGCATTGGAGAGGCTGATGCAGCAGCAGCAGCAGCAGCAGCAGCAGCAGCAGCAGTCGCAGCAGTCGCAACCCGCGGGCGCCGGCGGCTGTTGGTCGGCGCGGCGGAAGGGGTGGGAGCAGGGGTGGGAGGGGTGGGAGGGGTGGGAGGGGTGGGAGGCGCGGCGGCTCTAGGCAGGCAAGAGCTTGAAACGCAAGCAAGTGCACAGTCCGGGTTGTGTATCCGTGTCTTTCGGTGGGTTGTGTACTCGTATCTGCCCAGAGGATCTGAGCGTCAGCTGTGCCGGCTGCCGGGAGAGAAGAGCTGCCACGAAAATTGTCCATGTCCATGTCCATGTGTGGGGAGCTGCACGGGGTGCTCCCCCACATCAGTGCGCTCTGTGCTCTTGTTGCGAATATCGCATATACACAGGCTCACACTTACTCAGAGATTGCCCAGAACCAGATCGCGGGGGGGGGGGGGATAAACGCTGCGGCGCCCCCGCACCAGCGACACTGGCCTACAAACGGGTGTGCAGCGACGGGTGACGGCGGCTGTGTCGGCGGCGGAGAGCGCCTGGTCGAGCGCCAGGCAGACTGGTCCCCCCTGCCACGACACGCGACACTCACATGCATGGCACACCTCGAAGAGTTCTCCCTCCAAAAACACAAAAACGACTCCCTGTCGGTCGACTCGGGCACAACGATGCGTTCGGCTCGCTCGCGCCGCCACAGCCCTGCGCGCGGTCACACGGCAACCTCCGCGCCGGGCGCCGCTCCGGTGGAGGCTGGAGCGGCGCGGCTCGCAGCCGTGAGCGCAGCGACGCCCGAGGATACGCCCTCCGCGGCCGTCGCCAGGCCGCTCGAGATGACGCCCGGCGCGGCGGCGACGACGGCGGCGACGGCGGCCGCGGTCAGGCCGGCGACGGCCCTCGCTCCGTCGGCGGTGGCGGCGAGGGCCGCGTGCGTGTGCGGGTGGGTGTGCGCGAGGGCGGTCGGGTCCGACATGAGCTCGGACAGCAGCGCGAGAGAGCAGGGGCGGTGGGCGTGCCTAAGGGGGAAGACGCCGCCGAACGTGTGGATGGGCACGCGTGCGGCGGTGTTGTCCCGCTGCCAGGGAGAAGCTGCACCGGGCCGTGCCGATGCTCTCCACCTCGTCGGGCGTCAGCTCGAGCACCTGATTCGCAAGCCAGGAGTCGTGACCCGCTGTCAGCAAGCCAGCCTCGTCGGGCGCCACAGCTCCCGAGCACCGCCGCGATCGGAGCCCACAGCTCGTGTTGCCTGCCCTCGGGTGCCTGTGCACGCCCAAGCCCGCGTGGGTGAGACGAGGCCGCCCTTCACAGTGTCTCGACCGAGCCCCTCGCGCCGCCTCGAGAAAGTTGATTGTCACCTGCCGCAAGTACCGGTACTTCTCGCCGCTCAAACCCGTCAAATCGGCCCGACCACCGCTGCCGCCGCCGCCGCCGCCGCCACCGCCGCCGCTGTCGCCGCCGCCCACGTCTCCCCCGAGCGCCGCCCGCACCGCCAGCGCACCGCCCGGCGAGCCCTGCGGCGGCACTGCTCTCCTGCGGGAAGGTTCCGAGACTTCAAAAGGAGGCGCGGGGAGACATGGCGGCGCGACCCCCGCACCCTTCTCTCCTGAGGCGCGCAACCTCCGCCTGCAGCTTGGCGGCCTCCGAGTACAGCTGCTCCTGCTGCGCGGCCGAGGCGGCGGCGGCGGCGGTGGCGGCGGCCGCCTCCTCCCCCGCGCGCGCCAGCGCCGCGTCACGCGACTTGGCCGCTTCGCGCTGCGCCGCCGCCTGCAGGAACGTTCCGAGAGGGTTCCGAGGCGAGGCCCCGCAGTCCCGCCTCCCCTCCGCTGTGGGCCGCCGCCTCGCGCTGCAGCGCGCTCGCCTCCTGGAAGAGCTCGTCGCGGGCCGCCTACGGGGCGTGCAGGGGACGCGTCGGGGACGCGGCTTGGACATGTCGCCCCGGCAGACCAATCGCCATCCGCCTCCGCCGCCGCCGCGACGCCGCGCAGCCGTTCCGCCTCCCTCTCGACCGCAGCCACCGCCGCCGCCTCGGCCTCCTCGCGCGCCGCCAGCTCCGCCTGCGTCGCGTCGGGACACTTGGACTGCGAATTAATTCACTAATTAACTACTAATTAACGATTAATTAGGGACACTTGGACTGCTCACGAACTCTGTGTGCGGACTTGAAGGAGTGAGCGAGCGAGCGAGTGAGGGGGAAAAGAAACCGCGGCGCCTGCGTCGCGTAAAGCTCGGCCTGCACCGCCGCCAGCTGCTCCTCCATCGCCTCGTGCGCCTGCGGGACTTGTCCAAGACGCGTCATGGATGGGGGCCCGGTCAGCCACCCCTCCCCCCTCTCGCCTCGCGCGCCGCGGCGGCGGCGCGAGCGAGACGCTCCTCCACCCGCTCCTCCCCCTCCCCCTCCCCGCCGCCGCCGCCGCCGCCGCCGCCGCCGCCCATGCCGAGCGCAGCAGCCGCTTCGGAGAGCTCCGCCATCGCCGCCTCGCTCGCCGCCGCCGCCGCTCGCGCCGCCGCCGCCTCGGACGCCTCCGCCTCGGCACGCGCCTCCGCCGCCTCCGCCGCCGCCTCCGCCGCCTCGGCACGCGCCTCCGCCGCCTCCGCCGCCGCCTCCGCCGCCTCGGCACGGCCGAGGGCGGCGGCCAGCGCACCCGCCCCTCCCTCCGCCTCCTCCGCGGTGGCAGAGAGGCGCCCCGCCATCGCCGCCTCCGCCTCTCGCGCCTCGGCCGCGGAAGCGTCGGATGTGCGCTGCGCCTCAAGCGCAGCGCCGACAGCGGCTCGCGCCGCCGCCGCCTCCGCCTCTGCCGCCGCGCCGCGCCGCGCCGCCTCCTCCGCCGCCGCCTCCGTCTCCGCCGCCCGTGCGGCTGCGCGCTCCCCCGCCTCCTCCGCCTCCCTCCTGCGCTCCTCCTCCGCCGCGAGCGCCGCAGCGAGCCGGGCGGCCTCCGCCCTCGCCTCCCTCGCCTCCCGCTCGAGGTGCACCTGACGTTGCAATCATCGGTTGGGCCCGCCCTCCTCCCCCCCCCCCCCCCCCTCCCTTCCCTCCAAAGTCTCACCAGCCGCTGCCCCGCCTCTCGAGAGTCGCGCACGGCGGCAGACAACGCCTCCGCCACCTACCGCGGGGAGCTAGCCGCGCGTCGGAGGCTCGCGGGCTCTGGCGGGGCGAGGGCCTGCCTCTCCCCTGCCGGCGCCTCCGGAGCCACGCCGCACTCCACCAGAAAGGCGCCCGACCTGTTCACAGCTCTTCTATTCACAGCTCCTCTCTTCACGCCGCGCTCCACCAGAAAGGCGCCCCACCCAAACGCAGAGTCTGGCGGAGACCCCTCCGCGGCGGCGTCCGGAGAGGACGGCGCAGGGCCGTCGGGCGACGGAGGCGAGTCGCCGTCCGCGTCCGCGTCCGCCGCCGCGCGCCGCGACTCCTCCGCCTGCGCCGCTCGCCGCGCCGCCGCCGCCGCCTCCGCGGCCGCCTGCGCCTGCGCCTGCGCCGCCGCCTGCGCCTGCGCCGCCGCTCGCGCCGCCGCCAGCCGCGCCCTCTCCTCCGCCGCTCTTGTCGCTCCCGCCGGAGTCGCTCCCGCCCGCGTCTGCTGCGCGGGCTGGGTCGTCGACGTTTCAGCGGGAACCGGGGCGGCCGAGGCGGTGCGTGGCTTCGGAGTGGCGGTATCCTCCGCCGGGAAGGGGATGTCGAGCCGCGGCATGTCGGACAGTGTTTTGGAGACGCTGGAAAGCGCCTCGGTGGTGAAGGCGGCCGGAGAGAAGCCGCCGAGGCCCAGCGAGCCCAAAAAGTCGCCGTCTCCTCCTCTGCTGCTGCCGCTGCTGCCAGCAGGCGTGTGCTGCGGCGTGCTCGCCGCTGCCGCTTCGGCGCATTGCTCGTACTCCCGTGACAGCTCCTCACTCTGCTTCTGCAGCTCCTTCTGAAGCGAGCCGAAGAGGTCCATGGACAACGAAGGAGATGATCACGTCACCAGATGCTGCGTGCCGAAGGGGCCGCCCCTGGAGGGCATACCCAGCGGGCGGGGAAAATGCGGCAATTTTCGGTCTCGCCCCCAGACTCACACGAGACTCACACATTTGGTTTTGGGGCCCCGGGGCGGCTAAACGCGCTCTCTTCGCGTAGGAAAGAGTGGGTGGGAGGGAGGGGGGTGTGGGGGGAGTGTATCGCGCGCCTTGCGGGGGGGCGCGGAAAAGAGGAACCTCTTAGCGCCATCGCCACGGTGCTGCATGCAGCGCCGGGCGACGACGGCTTACCGCCTCCCGGTCCCCCTCGGCACACCTCCGCTGCTCAATGTTTGACGGCTCGAACCCGTGAAGCTTCCCCGTGCGCGGGTTACCCCGCACACGGGTCAGCCTGCCAGCCACGTATCCACGCAAGCGTGGTCCGCGTGCATGGCATACAGGCGTCCGCCAGACAGCGCAGAGGCTAGGCGACCGGGGAAGGACTAGCTCAAGGGCAACACAGCGTCACCAGCCGTTGGCGCGCAGAACGAGTCTGCGGCCCCCGGTTGGGACGAGTGCGCGACGCGGACGAACCGCTCAATGTGGCCGGCAGCTCGCGCTGCCGGCGGGGTTGGTTGGGGAGAACCGGCACGGGGATGGCCGGCCTCCCCGGAGGGGTCGCCCCCTGGAGGGGCCCCAAAGGGCCCCCCGGGGGGGCGGGGGCCCCCGTCCCGAGGGGCGGGGGCGGGTCCTTCCGTGTCGCTCCCCTCGTCGGGAGTGTCCGTCGGGATGGTGTTGTCCGCCCACTCGGCAGCGTTTGAGCCTCTGTCACCTTGCCTGCCGCGAGCAGCTAGCTCGTCGACGTAGTCGTTCCATTTGTTGCCGCTGTGACCCGCCACATGCCTCCACGTCACGGTGTGTTTGGCGCGAAGGCGTCGCCAGAGGGAACGAAGGCGCTCCGCTAGCTGTCTGTTCGTTTTGGGGGTCACCCTCCCCATCATGCACGCCGCCGCGTACTCGCTGTCGGTCCGCACTACTCCGCGTGAGCCCGCTCGTTGCGGTGACGAGGACAGGAGAGCCCGGAGGAGCTCGGCTAGGGCGGTTAGTTCCGCCGTGTTGTTGGTATGCCTGCGCGCGCCGAGGTAGGCTGGGTGCGCCGCCGAAGTGACAACTGGCCCGTAGCCCTAAGAGGGCATCATGGAACGAATAGCTGCACATCTATGTGCTATTGGTGCTATTGGGAATGCTGCTACTGGGAATATTAGTACAGAGCAGGGAAATAAGTTCACACAGGAATTGGCTCAGTGTGTGTGGCTACTTGATCTACTTCTCACTATACACGAGTATAAATTGTGCGAGAAGTACGCGTATCCTAATTGTCAATTTGATGTGAAAATTCAAGCTGCAGTGATGACTAAGAACGTCGTTGAGACACCAAAATCATTGTGGGGAGCTAATAGTCGCAACGGGGAATCATTAAGAAAACTAGTGGGAAAGCGCCACATAAAATCGTAATCGGCCAGAAAAAAAGCACTCAGCGACAAGCGTCACGACCGCAGAACGCGGGCGCTGCGAGTCTACACGCAGGCAGGCCCGTAGGGCGCGCCGCGCCATCTCGCGCCATCTCGCGCCATCTTGCGTCATCTCGGGTGTGTCGGCGGCGGGCTGGGCGGCGACGGGCTGGGCGGCGACGGGCTGGGCGGCGGCGGGTTGGGCGGCGGCGACGGCAGCGGTGGGCTCAGTGGGGGTGACGGCGACGCAGGTGACGACGCTGCAGGCCCGTGTGGCGGAGCTTGAGCGCCGGCCAAAGCTGTCTGGCAGCGGCACCTCGCGGCCGGCCACCTGCGACGAGATGGAGGCGAGGGTCGAGGCGCTCCGCGAGTTTCGGCGCAAAGGCCACGGCTGCAGCGTGGCGCGCGCGGCAGGGTACTCGTGTGCACCCCCCTCCCTCCCTCCCCCGGTACCCCCCTCCCTTTTTCCCCCGGTACCCCCCCCCCCCCCCCGCGCCCCCCTCCCTCTCTGAGGCGGTCACCCGTACCTGCACCACGTTCGCGCCGCAGTAGTTGTAGGAAGCCGCTGGCCAAACGCCGCCCCCAACGTGTGGTCGTGTGGCTGCTGGCCACGTCCGCCGCCTCTTGTATGGCAGCAGCCCGCCCATCCTCGCTCGCCCCAAGGAGCATGAGGACTTGGCGCGCAGCGAGCGTGTCGTTGCCCAGGGCCCATTGAAATTCTGGGTCAAGTTCGTTAGCCCGGAGCCACCCAGGTGGGAGAGGGGGCTTGCGCAGCACGTCTCCTGCTCTCCTGAGTGGCTGTGGATTTCAGTTGGGTTTGATAAGGTAAAGACAAAGAACAAACAGACTGTGTTGCCCCTCCAGGCGGCGCGCCGGGCTCTGCAAAAGAAAGCGTGGGGGGAGTCACCCGGACTGCTCCCGCTGACGCCCAGCCCCCTCCGACCCCCCTGGACGTGCCCAGCCACCTCCAAGCGTGACCCACCGCTAGTTGCCTTCGATCCTCATGTTTCCAGAACAACTTATTCTGTGGAGCAAACAAGTTATGAGCCAAACCCAAAGCCATTTGCTCAAACTCAAATGACTCTTCCAGCAAAAAGAGTTATGAGACTTGCCTCCAGAGCAACCAACTGGCGGTATGAGAGATCTGATGATAGGAGGGAGGAGGGGGCATGAGAGCGCTGGGGTGCAATCAGGGGGTCACAGGGGGGTCATGGGGGGCACCCCAGAGGTCCAGGCAACTTCTGGTCAGTCGTCACCCGTACCCCGCTCTGTGTTTAGCGCATGTGAGTTGGCGCGAGAAAGAATGCGGGGTCTGGGGAGGGCGGGTGGGGGCGGGGCAATGTGGGGCACGCCTCTGGACCGCCCCAGGACCTAGTCCCAGCCCGTCAAGGAGGAACGCATGTGTATCGCCCGTGCGGCTGACGGCGATCGCCGTCCAAACCTTCCCAAACTTGCGTGCTGACCTTTCTTGGAAGCTTCCGTGGCGCGCGCCGCGCGGGCGCTGCGGCAGGGGGGCGCACAAGTTGTTCAAGTTGGACCATGAGGCGGAGGCGGAGGCGCCGGCGCGGTTGCTCCGCCCGGTCCCGCCCATGGGTCTCGCGAAGGACGCACGCGAGCAAGAGCTCGCGGTGCGCCTTCGGGAGGCGCTGCTGCGCAGGTTCAATGAGTACGACGACCTCGGCAGCCGCCTGCATGCCGGCACCGACGAGTGGGCCGGCGACTGGCTTCCACAGGCCGGCGGGGCGCGCGAGTCCATCTGCGTCGGCGACAACGTCGGTGGCGACCGGCTGTGCTGGACGCGCGTAGACAAGGATGGCGTCAAGGAGTTTGTCGTGTGGCTGCGCCTGGGCGGCGAGGGCGAGCTGGTGCTGCAGGTGTTCTCCGTCTGCACGCCTGGCCACTTTGAGGAGACGCACGGCCGGCGCGAAGGCTGGGAGGACGCGGACAGGGTGTATGGTCTAGCCATTGGTTGGGCAAACGCCTGATCCTGCCACGTGCACACGCT
Source organism: Emiliania huxleyi CCMP1516 (assembly GCF_000372725.1). Taxonomy (NCBI): domain Eukaryota; phylum Haptophyta; order Isochrysidales; family Noelaerhabdaceae; genus Emiliania; species Emiliania huxleyi. The sequence goes on from NW_005199188.1 coordinate 20,187, forward strand.
CGCATGGATGCACACGTAGCATGTTTGCACGTAGCGAGGTTGCGGTGCGCAGCACGCCCAGCCATGTTCGAGTGTGAGCCCCGGCAGTTGCCTTCCATCTGTGTGTAATTAAGGACAATTCAGGTTGTGAAATCCCACTCAAACACGTGTCGTATAAGTGACATATGACGTGAGTCCTCACTCACTTGGCCAGGCGGCCCTGGACATTCAGGGTAAGCTCCAAGCCCTTCTTATAAAGCACGTTGTGCACCTGCATGCCGTACAGGAGGACCGCGACTGCATCGGAGATGTCGCTGGGGAACTTGATCTGATTATGAGCGCACCAGGCAAGTTGAATGAACCTCGGCTCAAAATGCGGATCTCGCTGCCGCTAAGCGTGGCGTCGATTATCAAACGAGCGGTGACAGTAGCGGTGGCAGCGGCGGCAGCGTCGACAGGAGCACCTACTGCAGCGTCAAATGTGAGCTGGGAGGCGGGAGGCAGATGCAATAGGAGCGGGAGAGTGAGATTGTCAGCCAGCACGGCAGACCTTTACGGCGCGGCTGCGGGCGCGTTTGCAGTGACATGCGATCCATGTGGTAGCAAAGGCACGGCGGGAGTAGCGTATGCAGGCTGTGCGCGAGGGTGGCGCGTCGCGAGTGGCGGTGCAGCTACTCGGTGGCGCGGGTGCTGGCGACCGGCGGAGAGATGCAGCCGGCGCGAGAGATGAACCCTGCGGAGAGGCGAGGTGACGGGCGAACCGCGACGGTGGGAGAGGGCTGAGCATCGGCTTCACCGGGGCACAGGAGCCTCGCACGCCCGACCGAGACGAGACCGAACCGACGCTGCAGGTCAAGCCAGCGTCGGTTCGCTACCAGCACCGAATGGGTACCCTCCCCAAAAAACGAATTCGCATCGCTCGTCATCGCAAACCCTGTCAGCAGTTCACCATCGGGTACGTACGTAAGAGCTACATACACTGGAAAAAGAATTATACCACACGCCCCTCTCACAGAAAGAATGTATGTATGTAGAAAGATGAACAACAGTCAGGCTCGGACTAGCACGAGTGGATGCAAACGCTCGAAGATGATACGAAAGCGCGTTTCCGTATGAAGCGCTACATGGACGATGTGATCACGGTGACTGCGAAGGACGATAGCGCATGGGATGTTGATCGTTTCCGAGATGATTTCCGTCGTTCGGAGTGCTACTGGGCCCCTTTGAAGCTGGAAGCCGCCGAGAGCACCCATTTTTTGGAAACGACTCTTGAGCTCGACCCAAGCGGAAGTTTCCGGACGAGACTCAAGAACGTTAATGAGGGCTGCGAGACGGCACCGCGAGTGTGGCGCTACCATCGTTGGGATAGCTTCACATGCGCTAAAATGAAGGCGGGCATCGTGGTTGGATGCCTGCTCAAGGTGGTCGCGATGGCGAGCGATGACGAGGGATTCACGCTCAGCGTGACGAGCAAGCTCAGGGAGTTTACGGCACTCGGATACCCTTCGCACGTGCTTAATGGGGCGATCGGGCGCACGTTGCTC
>NW_005199188.1:21809-25461 GCF_000372725.1 Emiliania huxleyi CCMP1516
ATGTGCGGTTACTGACTGCACTCCTCTGCCCGTGGTCAGACGGAAACCGGTGATGCAGAGGCGGCGGTATTCGTGGACTAGCTGCTCCCTCCCCATGCCCCGGACCTCCTCTACTCGAGTAGCACGGCTTCGTCCAGGGTCGTGCTTGAATTCCTTATTGTCGCGCGAACTGTTAGTCGGGGGACGGGCGTAGCCGACGTCCATAGTCAAGCCCATCGCCCGTGCGCAAGCGCCGCATGCTCGTCCTGCTCGAACTCACCCCGCTGACCCAGCAGCCGCCGACGTGGGTAAAGCCCTCGTCACGACGGTGGAAGCGCCGGCGCGCACTCAGTCTCTCGGCGCCATCGCGCCTGACCGACGCAAACAGCACGAGCAGGAACTCCAACATCACCACCATCGTGACTGACGCACCTGGCCCGCACATGGCTTACGGGTTCCTCTCCATCACCCTCGCCTCGCTGCGAATCCTTCCTTTGCTCGCCGAACGCGTTCGGCTCGTGTTTGACGGTGCGCTGGCGTTGGTTAATTACTGAGAACAGCCCGACCAGTGACTGAAGACGCTATGGGTGCACACCCTCGTGCTCTGTCCCCTCCATGCTCTCAAAAGGAGTGCCACCCTCCTTCAGGTGCATCGATCAGCCCCGGCCTCAGGCTGGCACCGCACTGCTCGAAGGAGGCCGACGCGGCCGCCTACGCCGCGTACAAACGCCAGTCCATCGACAAGGCGAGCGGCGAGCTGCCGCACGGGGCTCAGGTGATTGAGCTGCCTCACCGTGCCTGCCTATCCGGCTCCATAAGGGCCGGTATGGCTGGCGTGAGCACCCCCTTCGTCGCCGTCCTGCAAAACGACATGCCAGTGAAGAGAAAATTCGACCTGTTCGCTCTTTTGGCGCTGATGGAGACGGAGCCGCGCGTAGAGAAGGTCCACTTCTCCGTCGGCATCAACCGGTGCCACGTCAGGAACTCCAAGGTGGTGTGCAAGGCACATCGAAGGATGGGACGCGCGAGCAACGTCTCGTACGCGCAGGAGAAGGGCGGAGGCGTCCTAACGAGGCTGACGCCCGTGCAGCAGTGGTTCGACGGCAACCATGTTGCCAGGCTCACCCACTACCAGCGCGTGCTCTCCATCGTGCCTGACGGCGTCTTCATGGAGGACAGGATGTTTTGCAAGCCGTGGGCCAACCACTCGCTGTGGGGCACCTTCCTGCTCGGGGCTCCCGATGACGGCCACTACTCCGGCCATCTCAACGGCGGCGGCCACAGAGCCCAGGGCTGCATGCAGCCTCCGTTTGGGGAGGGCAGCGGCCTTGTTGGAGGGGGCGGCGGCGGTGCGACAGTCGCGCTCCACAGCCTCCAGCCCGTGTATGCCATGCCAGTCACGTGAAAGGTAGTACTAGTAGACAGATCAGTGGGCGTCTTTGCGCTCGCGGATTTGGGTTCCTGCATCCAGCCTGCATGTGTGCTAAGCCCGCCATATCCTAACTGTGAGCGGCCACGCACACACCTTGGGCTCTGTAGCTCCATAGGCGGTCATAGCAGGTGCTCTCATATGATAATTGTGTGTACGGCTTTACCGTACGAACCGCGGTCGTACACGTGGTTTTCACTAGGGGTTTCAGAGACAGAGGACACCGAACGGATTCAAGCTGAAACACCGAGGTCACACGCGGCCCTCCCGGCTCGCCTTTCGCTCCTCCAGCGTGGCGCGCAGCTGCCGCCGCACCTCCTCCCTCTCCTCCGCAGTGAGCGGTCTCATATCGCCCGTCGCCGGCCTCCCTTCCGGCGTGCCCTCCCGCTCCGGCCGCTGAGCGAGTCGGTAGCGGCCTTTCCGGTCGGGCGGCAGCAGCTCCTAAGGAACGGCCCAAAAGGACAGTTCAGAAGAGGTTCAGGGAAGAGGCGCCTGCGGTCGTGCGGGCGGCACCTCCGACAGAACCGCCTGCGCCAGCGCCTTGTCGAGGCGCGCGTCGCCTCCTCGCACCCCAACAGCCTATACGCCACATGCCGACGCCGAGTGACAAAGTCTCGGCCGCGTCTCCGCCCCGCGCACTCGCCGTCTCCGCGCCGTCTCGAACTTGCCGCGGTACGGACCGCCGGCGTTCCACGGCCGCACCGCGCCCGGGTCGTCGGCGGCCGCCTGGCCAACCTTGCAGCCCTCCTCGAGCGGCCTGCCCGCCGCGGTCGCGGCCGTCGTGCTGAACCAGCGCGCGGCAATGTACCCCTTCACCCAAGCGAGGCTCGCCCCTCCGCCCTCGCCGTCTCCTCTCCGCGCCGCCGCCTCGACCGCCTCCATCGCCATCACCGGCCACGGCGGCGGGCGAGCGCCCTCCTCGCCCGCTGCCGCCTCTGGCGCCTGGACGGCTCTCGCCCGCCGCTGCGCTGCCGCCTCCTCTTGCTTGGCCGCGACAGCGTTCGCCTCAGCGAGCGCCTCCTCGACCGTGGTGTCGCGCTGCGGAGGCGCGGCCGCGGCGACGGCAGGCACGCGGCCGCCAGCCCGCACGGCGGCACCGCCGTCCTCCTCGCCCTCCTCCTCGCCGCTGCTCGTCTCGTCGCCGTCGCTCCCGCCGAGGAGCAGGCCGGAGAAGGCATTGCAAGGCGCGCCGCCAGCCTCCTCCTCCTCCTCCTCCTCCTCCTCTGAGGAGGAGGAGCCCTGCTCGTCCGAGGCCGCGTTCAGCGCCGCCCGAAGCCTGTCTGCAGCCTCGACGGCTGCGGAGGCGGCCTCGTCGCGAGCCGCCTTTGCACGGGCCGCCTCCTCCGCCGCCACGGCGGCCGCCGCCTCGCGTGCCTTCCTCCGCGCCTCCTTTTTACTCATGGGTGCGCCATCGCACTCCTGCGCTGGCGCTGCTACGACGGCTGGCTCCGCTGCCTCGACCTTGTCCTGCCTCCGGCTCGGCTGCGCTGGCCCGAGCACGTCAGCCGCTCGAACCTTCTTTGGCTTCAGCTTCTTCTTCGAGTAAGGCTTGCCGTCCGCAGCCGGCTCCGAGGGCGCTGCTCGTCGCTCCCGACCGTGCATGCGAACCCGGGAAAACCAGCGAGGCACGCACCGCGCCGTGACCTGTGCAAAAAAGAAAAATAAAAGCACCGCAAAAAGAAACCGCACGGGCGCCGACTCTCGCTTTTGTTCCATGCACAACGAGATCGCTGTCCTCTCAGGGCGCGTAGTCTCAGCAGTCCCCACCTGGACCTGCTCCGGCCCTGTCCCACCGGGTGGGACGGTGTGAGCCGCTGCCGACGGCCGACGGTGGCGGGCGGCGCAAGCGCCGCGCTCTTCAGCGTGCGTTCGCCTCTTCCCACTCCCGGATCATCCGGCGCAGCGTGTGGTTGGGGGCGAGGAAGCTGTGCACGAGCGCCTCGCCCGTCATCGGGCTCGTCGACTTGGTCGCGAGCCAGCGCTCGATCGCCGACCGCTCGTACGAATGCCCGTCCGCCGCCATCACCGGGTCGCTCATGAGCTCGGTCGTGATCGGGCAGATGAAGTCGGCCGGCGGCTCCTCCTCCCTCGGAGCCGGCGCCTCTGCAGCCGACGACGGCCCTTGTGCCTCCGCCGCCCGCCTCTCGTCCTCCAGCCTCGCGCTCTCCTCGAGCGCCGCCGCAAGCTCCGCCTCCTCCGCCGCCGCCACCGCGTCCTGCCGCCGCCTCCTCTGCCGGCGCCTCG
>NW_005199188.1:25583-30222 GCF_000372725.1 Emiliania huxleyi CCMP1516
CCACCTTGGCTCAAATCTCCGCTCTTTTGGCTCCCTCGCCGCCGCCTCAAAGGCGCGCTCACACTCGGTGTGGCCCTTCTCCTTGGCCAGCTGCAGCGCCGTTCGACCGTCCGGAGTGCGCGCCGCTGTGTCAGCGCCCGCCCGCAGCAGGCAGAGCACGATGGAGGGGTGGCCCTGGTGGCACGCAATGTGCAGCGGCGTGGCGCCGTCCTCCCTGGCTTGGTTGACGGCCGCGCTGGCCTCGAGGAGCAGCCGCACGCACTCGAGGTGGCCCTTCTGGCACGCGACGAACAGCGGCGTGGCGCCGTCCGCCTTGGCTTGGTTGACCGCCGCGCTGGCATCGAGGAGCAGCCAAATGCACTCGAGGTGGCCCTTCCAGCACGCCATGAACAGCGGCGTGGCGCCGTCGTCCGCGGCTTGGTTGACCGCCGCGCTGGCGCCGAGAAGCAGCTGGGCACACTCGAGCTGGCCGTTCTGGCACGCGATGAACAGCGGCGTGACACCATGGTCTGCGGCTTGGTTGACCGCCGCGCCCGCCCGCAGCAGGCAGCGCACGACGTTGGGGTGGCCATGGGAGCACGCGTTGATCAGCGGCGTCCAGCCGCTATTCCTGGCTTGGTTTACTGCCGCGTCGGCGCCGAGGAGCAGCCGAACGCACTCGAAGTGGCCCTTCTCGCAGGCAGTGAACAGCGGCGTGGCGCCGTCGTCCTTGGCTTGGTTGACCGCCGCGCCGGCGCCGAGGAGCAGCTGGGCGCACTCAAGGTGGCCCTGCTGGCACGTGACGTACAGCGGCGTGGCGCCATTCTCCTCGGCTTGGTTGACTGCCGCACGCGCCTCGAGAAGCAGCTGGGCGCACTCGAGCTGGCCCTCCTGGCACGCGACGACCAGCGGTGTGAAGCCGTCAGTGTCTGCTTGGTTCACCGCAGCGCCGGCGGCGAGCATCAGACGGACGCAATCAATCTGGCCAGCGTGGCTCGCAACGCTCAGCGGCGTGGTGCCGTCATTCTTGGCCTGGTCAACCGCCGCGCTGGCGCCGAGGATCAGCTGGACGCACTCGAGGTGGCCCTGCTGGCACGCGATGTACAGCGGCGTGGCGCCGCCATTCTCGGCCTGGTCGACCGCCGCGTCAGCCTCGAGGAGCAGCTGAACGATCTCGAGCTGGCCCTTCCAGCACGCGATGTACAGCGGCGTGGCACCGTTGTTCTTGGCTTGGTCGACCGCCGCGCTGGCCTCGAGGAGCAGCTGGGCGCACTCGAGGTGGCCCTTCTGGCAAGCGATGTACAGCGGCGTGGCGCCGCCACCGTCGGCTTGGTTGACCGCCGCGCTGGCGCCGAGGAGCAGCCGAACGCAATCGAGCTGGCCCTCTTGGCACGCGGCGAACAGCGCGGAGCAGCCGCCGCCAGCCGTCGCCCCCACGCTCGCACCGCTCTCGAGCAGCAGCCGCACCGCGTCGGCATGCCCGTGCCAAGCGGCGTAGGTCAGCAGCGTGAACTGGCTCTCAGCCTCGAGCCGCGCGTCGAGCAGGGCCGTGAGCGCCGGGCCGCGCGTCCGCCCAAACAGGATGGCGCGCAGCGAGGTCAGGTCGCCCCGGCGCAGGTCAGCGAGCAAGCTGGGGCTGACGGCGTTCATGGCGATTGATTCCGCCGCCGCCACGCCGCCACCGCAGAGCCGCCTCCGCAGCAGGGCCGCGTCGGCATTCCACCATGTCAGAGGACGGTGTATCTTTACCACAAGAAACGAGAAACCGAGACGCAATATGGCGAGTAGGAGCGGGCCCGCCGTGTTTTCTTTCTCTCAGGGACGCGCTGGAGTCTGCTTGGTCCAGCACACGTAGCCCTTCACTCCGGGCGCTGTGGCGACGAGCGTCGCAGCGTGCAGCTCGCACCTAGTCTCACAAGAGCCGCGCGTGCGGGCAAGGCTGCGTGCGCGCGGTGCGAGCTTGGCCCCAGTGCAGTGCTTGCAGCGCACCGGCGATAGCTGCCGACCTCGGCGTACTCGTACCCGAGGCACTTCGAGCTGCGCGCGAGAACGGGCGGGCATCAGCAAGCGCCGTTGCGTGGAAGAGGGTTCGCGGGCATCGAGAGGCAGAATTTTGGCGGGCTGGAATTCTTTTACGTTCCCCAGCCTGGACTGCTCTAGCGCGCGCGCGGGCCTGCAGGGTGAGAGCGGTGGACGCCCACTTTGCTGCCACTACATCGTTCGCATATGTACGACTACCTCTCCTCCGCCGCCAGCCGAGCCTCCACCGCGGCCAGCAGCCTCTCCTCCACCATCTCCACGGCGGGCTCGGTGGCACCGCAGTCCGCCGCGCCGTCTACGGTGACTCGAGCGCACTGGATCTCGGACGCAAAGACGACGCACTGCGCTCAGCCCGACTGCGGCCGGCAGTTCGACTCGTGGAGGGTGCGCCGCCACCACTGCCGCCGCTGCGGCCTCGTCTTCTGCGCCGAGCACTCGGCCTTCCGCATGCGGCTCGGGCCGGACGCACAACCATCCGACGGCGGCGAGCTCTGCCGCGTGTGCGGAGGCTGCTTCGCCGCGTCGGGCCGCGCGCACACCGCGGCCGACGTGACCAAGGTCCTCAAGGTGGTCGACGCCGGCTCTCGCTACGCCGACCCCGGCCGCGAGCCTCCGCCCGTGGCGCTGGCGCCGCCCGCGCCGCCCGCGCACCCTGTCGTAGCGCGGGACCGAACGGAGCTCTTCCTGGCGAAGCGCGCGCCGCACGCGGCGGAGGCGGAGGCGCGCGTGGAGGCGGCGGCGCGCGGCTACGCCTCGCTTAGCGTGAGCGGCAAGGAGGGGGTCCGGCTCAGAGAGGCGACTTCGTGGACACTTCCCAGACACTTCCCAGACGCCTCCCAGCCACCTCCCAGACACCTCCAGACACCTCCAGACACCTCCAGACACCCCCCAGACACCCCCCAGACACCTCCCAGACACCTCCAGACACCTCCAGACACCTCCTAGACACCTCCAGACACATCCTGGACGCCTCCCGAGTCCGGCTCCTGCGACACACGCCTTCCGGACCCACCCATACACACCCACACACCACCAGCTCCCCTCTCGTCCCCACCCTCCCCTCCCCCTCCCTCCCCCCGGCAGTTGGCCGGCGTGCTCGAGGACCACCCCGACGAGCGGCGCGTCGCCGCCGCCTCCGTCTGCGGCCTCGCCTCGTGCGAGCACCCTAGAGACACGTCCTAGACAACACCCAGAGACACGTCATAGACAACACCCTAGAGACACGTCATAGACGCAACGCCTCGCCTCGTGCTCCCCCCCCCCCCCTCCCGAGGCTCTGAGCCCTGCCTCGGCCTAAGCCCGTGCCTCGGCCTGCCCTCTAAGCCCCTAGCCCTCTAAGGTACCGCAAGCCCCTCACCTCCGAGGTCTTCTAGGAACCTTCTAGGAACCTTCTAGGAACCTTCTAGGAACCTGCTAGGAACCTTCTAGGTGCCGCAAGCCCCTCCCCTCCGAGGTCTTCGGAGGCATCAGCGGCCTCACCTCCCGCAGCCGCAAGCAGTGCCGCCTGTGCGCAAAGGTCGTCTGCGCCTCGTGCTCGTCCAAGCGCCTTCCTGGACACTTCCTGGACACCTCCTGGACACTTCCTAGGTCGTTTGCGCCTCGTGCTCGTCCAAGCGCCCGTGGCCGCTGCCCGGCAGCAGCAGCAGCGGCGGCGGTAGCGGCGGCGGTAGCGGCGGCGGCGGCGGCGGCGGCGGCGGGGCGAGACAGGGCCCTCCGGCGCGACTGTGCGACGGCTGCGCCGAGCTGCTCCGCCGCTGGATCGCGAGGCAGGAGTTTGCGGAGGTGCGGGCGGCGGCGGAGACGTCGGCCTTTGCGAGCACCTACGCGCAGCTGCAGGCTGCGGATGGCGCCGTTGCCGTGGGAGGCGTGGCGGCCCTCCTCCCCCCGAAGCTTCTCGGAACCTTCCTCAGGTGACTGTCGCGACCCTCCGCGTCGAGTTTCGTCGCTTCGAGGAGCTCGTCGTCTCGCTCGGCACACCGGCGGCGGCAGAGCGCTGCTCCGGCGGGGACGCGGAGGCGGAGGAACCTTCTAGGAGCCTTCTAGGAACCTTCTAGGCAGAGCGCTGCTCCGGCGGGGACGCGGAGGCGGAGGCCGAGGCGGCGCGCGCCATGGCATGCGTAGAGAGGCTGGTCCCGCAGCTGATGGGCCTGATCAAGGCCGTCGGCGCCGTGCCGATCGACTTCGCGGCCGAGGCGCCGGTCAAGGCCGCAGCGGTGCGCATGCCCGCCGAGCTGCTTTAGGCGGTCAATTAAGAGAATTCAGAGCGAATTCAGAGCTAATTAGGTGCGCATGCCCGCAGAGCTGCTCAAGGCGGTCGTCCCGCGCCTCCACTCGCTTAAGCGCGAGCTCGAGCGAAAGGCGGACTCATCCCCTACCCACACGATACCCGAACCCATCCCTTTCCCCACGGTACCCGAACCCACACTCCCCTACCCCCACGGTACCCGAACCCGGCACTTGTGCAGGCTGGGCTGAGGCGCGCGCCGGCGGAGCGCGCCGTCACCCCCGAGCCGCCGCAGCCGCCGCGGCCGCAGTCGGGCTCGTCCGGAGCCGCGTCGTCGGCCGCACCGCGAAGCGACTGCGCGTCTCCGCCGCCCGCTCTGCCGCAGCGTGCCCCCGA
>NW_005199188.1:30858-72281 GCF_000372725.1 Emiliania huxleyi CCMP1516
AGCGGTGGGCCCCGCGGCTCGACCTCGACTTTAACGCGCAGCTGCTCGAGATCTCGCACGCAATCACCGCCACGCGCGTCACCGACCCGCCGCCGCCCGCGTCCAAGGGAGAGGCGCTCTCCGCCCTGCTCAGCGTCGCGTCGAGAAGCCTCCTCGTGCTGGAGGAGCTCGAGCCCGCCGCGTTCCGCGACGCGCGCCGCACGCTGCTGCAGCTGAGAGGGACGCTGCGCGAGCTCTACATGTCGGAGTGCATCCCGTACTGAGTGAGAGCGTCTGCTCCGTGAGTCTCCGTCTCTGTCTCCACAATCACATGTAGGTGTATGTGTTCTTCGAAACTTCCCCAGTGGTGACTGGTGTGTGGACTGTGGTGTGCGGAAAGAGAGTACACGCCAGCCTATCTACAATGGGGCTTGGGGGTCTCCAGCCTCCAGGGGGTCTCGGGGAGCGCCAGCCGCCACACTAGCTTCGTCCGCCTTCGACCGCGCACCGACGCAACCCCACCCCCCTCTCGCAAAATAATCGTCAACACGCACACACGACCGGCAGAGAACTCTCACGCACGATCTTTCTGCAGACGACTCCGGCAGCGGGACTGCCGCGGTGGGGCACGCGTCAAGCCCCGACATAGCATGTACACGCGTGGCGGCGCAAGGTGAGCTCAAGCTCTAGCGCACACGCTCATCAGCTCACTCGATCATGAAGGAACTTTCCTGCGGGCACACTTCCCCGTGTGCTGCGGCGCTTTGGAGCACGCGCCGCCGCGGATAAACGGCGAGCGCACGCTCGTGCATGGGAGCGCTCAAGACATGCCCATGGATCGCCGGCCTCTTCTCCGCAAGCAGCCGCTGCGGGAGCGCCGCCTGGGGAGCGGGATGTCGCCACAGAAGGCCGCCGGTCCCTTTGGAGAGCGGCGCTGTGCCTAGGAGGCCGTCGCCCGCTTGAGCTCGTCCGCCCGCACGCGCTTCGCCGCCTAATTAAGAGTTAATTAAGAGCTAATTAAGAGCTAATTAGAGCTCGTCCGCCCGCACGCGCTTCGCCGCCGTCTCGGCCGCCGCGTCGAGCTTGGCCCGCACCGCCGCCTTGCTCGCCATCATCTCGCTCGCCTCCTTGTCCGGCCTCGAGCCTACAACACGGGCGGGTCGCCTAGAAGGTTCGGGTGGCTCATAGAAGGTTCGATCGCCTCCTCCTCCGGCTTCGCGCCGCGCGAGCGAGCGAGCGGAGGAGGCGCCGCCTCGCGGCCCCTCGGGCGCGAGGCCCAAGTGGTGCCTGGCGACGAGCCTATGGGGAAGGTTCCTGGAAGGGTCGCGGCAAGGCTCCAGCAGGGGGCAGGGCGGTGCCGAGGGACGAGCCGGGGCTGAAGAAGGCGACGGCGGTGAGGAGGGCGACGGCCGCTCCGCCGAGGACCGTCTTCCGGTCCATCTCGGAAGCCTCCTCGGCCTCAACCTCGGGCGGCTTTGCGATCTGGAGCAAGCTGGCGGCGCCGGTCGTGCGGAGCTCGTCCATCCCCTCGTCCACCTCGACGCGCCTGCGGCAGGGTCCGCGGACGGTGAGAGGAGGGGGGAGAGGGCGCTCTCATGCAGAGACGGGCTTTCGCACGTCACGACGCCGTCCTCGACCATCAGCGCGAACCGCTTCGAGCGCAGCCCGACGCCGAAGCCCATGTCCTCGACGAGTCCGAGCGCCTTGACCAGGTCGCCGTCGCCGTCCGCGAGGTAGGTGAGGCTCGAGTCTCCTACGAAGAAGGCTCGGAGAAGCTTCAGAGAAGGTACCGGCCGCCTGCAGAGGGGAGGGAGGCTCGACTCTCCTACGGGGAAGGTTGTGAGAAGGTTCAGAGAAGGTTCCGTCCGCTTGCAGATGGGAGGGAGGCTCGAGTCGCCGAATCCGACGCAGTCGCGCAGCGAGTCGCGCCACGCGCTGATGACCCAGCGGTCGTTGGTGGTCACCACCGCAATGTTGGAGACGCCGTACTCGCCCAGGGTCTTTGCCGACTGGATCAGCCCAGGGAGGTGGAGGTCGGTGCACGTTGGAGTGAAGGCACCTACGTGCGGTCAGGCTGGCGAGTGAGGACGCGGGCCGACTGAGAGGCAGAGGCAGCGGCAGCGTCGTATCGGCTCACCGGGCATGCCGATCAGGAACGACTTGCCTTCTCCAAGAGCTTCCGCGATGTTGAGCGAGACGCTCTCGGCGAGTCCTAGCCGCAAGGTCTGGTGCTTGGTGTGCGATGAGCTAGCTTGGTGTACAAAACATGCAGCTGAGAAAGGCACCTTCCGTCGTTGCGTTCGGAGGAACCACCTCCACTTCGACGGCGGGGAGCACGGAGCCAACCTCGATGACGGGAATGTTGAGCTTGCGCTTGGGACGCAGGCGGCCGGCGACGCGGCCGAGAAGGCCCATCGCCGGCGTCGCCGCTCGCTGTGTGATAGCTGGCGTAGCCACAGATGCCACGAGGCTTGGCGTAGCCTGCTGTAGGAGAGCAGAGGCCCCCACCACGATGCAGAACATCATGATTGCCGTCGACTTTCTCGACTTCACAGCACCCTGACCACCAGTCTGAGGCCCTTTGTCAGCCGTTTCCGTCTGCTCTGCGCGGATCCGTTGCCAGATTGCGGGAAGCTTGCGCCCCCCTTCTGCGGATCGAACCCTCAGATGAGAGGAGTCGCGGTGCTTGAGAGTCGCGCAACATCAAATTCTTTGCACGGCGATCGTCATCACGTCCCACCGCAGAGCGTCCAACGCAAAGCTCGAGACGCGGTCTAGTGTCGCGCACCGGTTGTTTTTTCTTTTTTAATCTTCTGGTTGAGGTATTGGTAAAGCCGAGATTTCAACTTTGGGACAGGCCCCCCAGCTGCCGGAGGATCGTTTCTAGCCACGCCGGATTCGGGCGCGACGTCGCATTCGACGCCCAACGGTGGACTTTTGGTCAGTTTGGCACTTTGAGAGAGAGAGTTCTTGCGTTTAAATTCTTTTTGAAGATTCGGCCGATCCGGAGAGGACAAGCCTGCATCACCTCTCGACGGCGCGGCTGGAGGTCGATCTCGGCCTCTACCCCTATCAGCTTCACTAGTAGGGACGCTGCCTCGTCGATCGCCCGGGTCCTCACTCGGTCCTCGGTCCCCCTCACCCGCACGGCCTCGATTGCCGTCTGTCGAGCGGCCTGCACCGCCTCTCTGGACACCCGAGTCGAGGGGAGAGCCAGCGTCGTCATTGCTCTCGCCACCGCTGGCCACTCCCTCACTTCGTCGATGAAAGCCCGGCCCCGGCCCGAGTACTCCTCGTTGGCCGCCAGCAGATCTCGGAAGCGGCCTTGCCGCTCCACCCCCATGGGGCTTCGCCTTGGGCGCTCCGCTGGCCAGATCCCCACTAAAAAAACTAATCTTCTTGTTTTCAGATTCGGCCGAACCGAGGCACCTATTTTTTTTGCGAGGGAGGAGTTTTGTTGTAAAATTCTCTTTTCGGCATGAGTCTCCCAGTCTAAGGGACACGAGTGAGAGGGGAGAGAATACGATTCCATGCTTTTCTTTTTTCATTGATCAAGACGGCGCGCCAAAAATTCCACAGGCCTCGCCGATCTGCGTCGCAAAACGGCTGCGTCATGCCTGCAAAAAAGCGCGGCCGTGTCAGTATGTCGCCCGCCGCCGCCGCCAAGCAGCCTGAAACGACGCTCAAGGTGGCGAGAGGCGCGGATGCCATGCCGTCCCGCGCGGCGGCGGCGGCGATGCCTGTGATGCTGCTGGTTACAGAGGCCAGCCAACCGGGTGCGGCCATGGCCGATGCCGCACACGCCGACGTTGGCACAGAGCTGCCGGCTCCACCGCTCTCGACGGGCGACAGCGCGGGCGCGGCGGCTAAACCGGCTGCTGCTGCCGCGCCGGCGCTGCCGCAGGCTGCTGCTGCCGTGCCGGCGCTGCCGCCGGCGGGCCTGGCCAACCTCGCTGCGGGCGGGCTTGCTGCTGCCGGCGCCACCTTCGACGAGCTCTCTGAGGCGGGAAGCGAGCAGGGCGATACGAGCGACGATGGCTCGGACAGCGAGCAGGACGACGACGATGAGGAGGGTGCGGGCGGCGACTTCGAGGAGGGAGTCGCGCTGACAGAGGACGGGAAGCGGGCGCTGCGCGAGAATTTTTCGAAGCTGTGCGAGGGCATCCCAGCAGGGGAGGGCGAGGACGCCGCGCTGACGCAGGTGATTCGCAGCCAGCGGGCGCGGCTTCGGGCAGAGAAGCATGGGGACGCGTCCGATGTCACCACGGACGCGAGCGAGATGCTGGAGATGTGGCGGCTGGCAGAGAGCGTCCAGGACGGCGCTGTGCTTCTGACGGTCATGGTGTGCCTCTGCTCAATCCTGACACTGCTCTTCGTTGCTGACGTCAGCGGCGTTGGGTGGCTCAAGCGCGTTCTCTGCTCATCGCACAGGGAGGCCGCGCTCGGCTGCTCCGCCCTCGCTGTCCTGCTGTCGATGCAGCTCGTGCGGGCCATGCTGGCCCGCGCCGGATTCTTCCAGCTGCTTGTCGCTGTCAAGAGTGATCCCCGCTTCGACGAGTGCACCGAGGCGCGCGCACGGCCTCCCTGCACCGGCGTACAAATTCGACGCGTCTCGGACGGGACACCTCTACTAGAACCCGCTGCCTTCCGCCCCGCACGCAGGCCAACTTTCTGCGCGCTCTCATCTGGTGCGGGGCGCGCCTCCGCGTGCTGGCCTGGCCCCTGTGGCTTGTGGAGCTTGTGCGATCGATGATCCCTTGCTACTACGGCGCCGAGTTTGCGCTCACCGCTCAGACCGCTCCGCACGCGCCAACGTCGGAGCAGCGCGATCGCTACGCGTGGTATGTGTGGAACAACAACCTCGAGCGCATCGAAAAGATGGGGAGCCTGTTTGTGGCGGGCGGCGCGCTCAACGCGTGGTTCTCCGGTGAGTGTAGTGACTCCGGCCGCCCACGCAAAACTAGACTCGCAAATCAATAAGAGACTTGTGACTCGCCGCTCGACACACATGCACAACTCTCTACTACTAACGCACTAGTGTCACCGAGGCGGTCTTGTCCCGCCGTCCCTCGCAGGTGCCGCCGTTTTCTGGCTCCTCGACCTCGACGGGCGCTGGAAGCGGCGCCGCACCTACTCGCCCACACCGCCCCTCCCCACACACCCTAACGCTGCCGACAGGCAGCAAACGGCGACGCCTATAGGCGCGCCTTCAACTCGCAGCAAAGCCTCGCCGCTGTTGTGCTGGAGGTGGTGCGCGGCAGCGACCCCGGCGTCGCTGCGCCAGACGCCATCCACGCGATGCCGCACCTACTCGACGAAATGCTCGCTGTCTCACAGCAGCGTGCGGAGCGCTGGTGCGCAGAGATCCGAGAGGAGGGGCCGCTGACCCTCTTCGCACCGGGCGTTCGCTCGTTCGAGATCTGCGACGAGGGGGAGCGAGTGTGGGTCTCGCTGCGGGCGTGGAGCCCGCCGATGGCCGACGCCATCGGCGTGCCGTACACCCTCGCCGATCCGCCCGCCGACGCCGCGCGCGACCGAGCCGGCGGGCTGCTGCACGTGCCGCTGCCGGAGCCCTCGCGCCCGCTCCGCGATTACGTCGCACACGCCTCCGAAGCACTGAGCGCCCTCACCGCAGCGGCGTCTGCGCTCGGGACCGCCGCTCCGACGGCAGCACTGGCCCGCCTGAGGGAGCTGGCGGGCCAGCGCGCCTCGCTGACGACCGCCGAATTCGACCGGCGGCTGAAGCCGCTGCGGGAGGAGCTCGGCAGCGCGCCGCAGCTCCGCGCGCCGATCGGAGCGTACCTGTCCGCCTCCCTCTCCCTTTGCCGGCACCTCACCCGTGGTGATGTGCGGGCGGGCTGCGCGGCCGCCAAAGCGAGGGCTGCGCGGCAGCGCGTGCGCCGCGAGCACCCCGCCCTCGTCACCGCCGCCGCCGCCGCGGTGCGGGCGCTCGAGGCGCAGCTCCGGCAGCATCACCCCGCCGCGGAGCGCTCCACCTTCAAGCCGCAGCTGCGGGCGGCGGCGATCGAGGCGGCGCGCAGCAGCGCCGCAGCGGCGGGCGCGAGCAAGGCCGACATCCGCGCGGCGGCGGGGGCGGCCTGCCGCGACGTGAACCTGGAGGTCGCCCGCGAGCGGGAGCAGCGCGTGCGCCGCGAGCACCCCGCCCTCGTCACCGCCGCCGCCGCCGCGGTGCGGGCGCTCGAGGCGCAGCTCCGGCAGCATCACCCCGCCGCGGAGCGCTCCACCTTCAAGCCGCAGCTGCTCGAGGCGGCGGTCGTCGCGGCGCGCAGCAGCGCCGCAGCGTCGGGCGCGAGCAAGGCCGACATCCGCGCGGCGGCGGGGGCGGCCTGCCGCGACGTGGGCCAGGAGGTCGCCCGCGAGCGGGAGCAGCGCGTGCGCCGCGATCACCCCGCCCTCGTCACCGCCGCCGCCGCCGCGGTGCGGGCGCTCGAGGCGCAGCTCCGGCAGGCGCGGCCCGCCGCGGAGCGCTCCACCTTCAAGCCGCAGCTGCGGGCGGCGGCGATCGAGGCGGCGCGCAGCAGCGCCGCAGCGTCGGGCGCGAGCGAGGCCGACATCCGCGCGGCGGCGGGGGCGGCCTGCCGCGACGTGAGCCGCAGCGACGTGAGCCGCAATGCCTTGGACCGGCTCGCTGCGTCGTCTCCCGATCTGGACAGCTTCGCCATGCCGGCGAACATGCAACATGCACTCGACCACGCCAGCGCCAGCAACCGATACCTATGCTCCTACCCCGGCTGCCTGCACAGCAACAAAACTCGAACGGACACGCGTACCCACGCACGCTCGAAGCACGGGCTGTGGATAGCCGAGCTCGACGAGCTTGGCCGCGGCCTGTGTTGCATTGCGCCTAATGCCGACTCAAGGACCGCTCGACGCACCGCCGCTGCCGCCGCCGCCGCCGCCGCCGCCGCCGCCTCCACCTCCGCCACCATCGCCGCCGCCGCCGCCGCCGCCGCCGCCGCCGCCGCCGACCCCGCCGCCGCCGCCGCCGCCGCCGCCGCCGCCGCCGACCCCGCCGCCGCCGCCGGCGGCCAGAAGCGCCCGCGGGAGGCGGCAGAGGCGGCGACGGCGGTGGCGGCGCTTTCCGCGCCCGTCGCCAATGCCGCCGCGACCGTCACGAACGCCACCAGCGTGGCTGTGCCCGCCGCCGCCGCCGTGCAGCCGCCGCAGCAGCCGAAGAAGAGGGCTCCCTACTTCAGATGGTCGGAGCAGAACGAGCGTGTGTTTGCGCGCGTTGTGCAAGAGCGCACCCTGAGCCCTTCGCCAAGCGCCTTTGAGGCATGGATGAACGAGTACGAGCCCGACTCCGCGCCACCGCACAAAGCGATCCAATCGCGGCTGCAGAAACTGCGCGCGAAGGCCAAGGCGGCCGAAGCGGCCGCTGCCACGACGTGAATGGGGCAAGGAGAGCAGCGGGGGAGAGCCTGCGGCGGAGAGCCTGCGGCGGAGAGCCTGCGGGGAGAGATCGCGGAGAAAGACTGCGGGGCAGCTCCCTTGCCGGGAGAAGGCACGAGATGGCCGCGTACTCGAGGCTGGCCGCGTACTCGAGGCGGCTTCCGCGTGAGTCTTGAGATGAGAGAAGAGGAGAGGGGAAAGGAGACTTTGTGCATATGTAGGGGAGATGAATGTACGAGCAGTGTACCATCCGGTGCACCTCTGGAGGCACCTGCGAACGCAGCACTCCTCGTCATGGATTTACGGAGGCATTGATGCACGAGGCAGCACCAACTGGGGGGCGTGGGCGGAGGAAATAGCTGCGGAGGTGTCAGCAGTAGACATGGTGGGATGGGTGCTGAGAGAGCGCAGCTTCTCATCGCAGCTGGGCATTGAGCTTTGTCAGCCGACGCATTGCGACGGCTGGCAAAACTTGACGCGCCTAATGGTAGGTTGAAAAGGTCAAAGCCGCAGTGGGTTCTGACGGCGCAGTGGGTCGAAACAGCACGGTGCTGTTCCCGGCGCTGCGGAGGCAGTGCGTTGAAAAGTGCGTTGAAAAAGCAGCCTGCAAAAAGCGCAATAGCGTAATCTGCCCGGTGGGCCCTTCGAGACTGGCGCCAGATGAGCCGAGGAACCGCCAAGGAGCTGCTGCAAATGACAGGAGAGAGCCCACCGCGCTCACGAAGCACGGCTGTGTCCTGCTCGCGGCATGAAAAGAATTTTATGAGGAATTAACTGTCTCGAACAGAATTCTAAAACAAAAGCACTGGCACTAACACAGGTACACCACTGGAGCCGCCTAAGCGACTCCCGCGAGGACGGCGAGGCACTTAGCTCCGTGCACTCGACCGCCCTCGCCGCTGTCGCGGGGGAGGGTGACTGCACCAGAACCCGCGAAGAATTGTGTACGGGAGTGGGGATATCTGACCAAACTAGAGGAACGCATCAGGGCAGGCGCGCGGTTTCTTTGTTTTTTTTGTTTGGGGGGGGGGGGATCTTCTGGTTTAGGTATGTTGTTGCAAATCAGTCTGCGCTAGTCGGCTCAAGAATTAGAAGAAATTTCTCCTGCCCGCGATGTCTGCCCCGCCCCCCCCGCGCCGCCGCTCGCGCCGCCTCGCCCCCGCAGCGACCGCCGCGCCCTCGCCAGACACACCGCCGCCAACCCGCCTCCTCGACCCGCGGTTTCTTTGTTTTTGATTCTTTGGTTTTGTATGATGTTGGCAAATCAGTCTGCGCTAGTCGGATGGAAAATTCGCGCGGAAAATTTCTTTTTCTCGCGATGTCCACCCCGCCGCGCCGCCGCTCGCGCCGCCTCGCCGCCGCCTCCGCCGCCGCGCCCTCGCCAGACACGCCGCCGCCCACCCACCTCCTCGACCTCCCTACGGAGCTCCTCGCGCGCGCCCTCTCTCGCTGCGATCCTGCCGACATCGCTCGCGTCGCGGCCGTCTCGCTCGCTCCTCTTCCACGCCTCGCTTGCGCTGGAGGGCATCCGCTTGTGGGCGCAAGAGCGCGGCTTCGAGCTGCCGGCGCAGCCCGAGGGCGAGGGCTGCGCCGTGCGGTGGCTGTGCTTCGCCGCGCTGCTGCGCGAGTCCAACCCGCCGGCGAGGGCGGCGGCAGGCGAAACGCACAGCAGCGTCTTCATCGACGGCGAGGGGCGGCTCTCGTCGTGCGGCACAGAGTACAAACCAGGGCTGCTCGGGCACGGCGAGGGCGTGACGCGGCTCAACACGCCGACCCGCCTCCCGTCGACGCTGGGCGGCGAGCGCGCTGTGAGCGTGTCGGCTGCAAGCCGCCACAGCCTCGCCCTCACCGCCGACGGAGCTGTCTGGAGCTGGGGCCGCGGAGTAGCCGGTTGCTTGGGCCACGGCGACGAGCAGAACCAGCTGCTGCCGACGAAGATCGAGGCCTTGGCTGGCCAGCGCGTCGTCGCTGTGTCGGCTGGGGCCACTCACAGCCTCGCCCTCACCGCCGATGGCGCCGTCTGGAGCTGGGGCCGTGGAATTATTGGCATGTTGGGCCACGGCGACGGGCAGCGCCAGCTGCTGCCGAAGAAGATCGAGGCCTTTGCTGGCCAGCGCGTCGTCGCCGTCTCGGCTGGAGATGCTCACAACCTCGCCCTCACCGCCGACGGGGCTGTCTTTACCTGGGGCTTTGGAGCCCACGGCCGGTTGGGCCACGGCGATCAGCAGCGCCAGCTGCTGCCGAAGAAGGTCGAGACGCTGGAAGGGCGGCGCGTCGTCGCTGTGTCGGCGGGAAGCGACCACAGCCTCGCCATCACCGCCGACGGCTCTGTCTGGAGCTGGGGCTATGGAGACTGTGGCAAGCTGGGCCACGGCGACGTGCAGGACCAGCTGCTGCCCAAGAAGGTCGAGGCCTTGGCTGGCCAGCGCGTCGTCGCTGTTTCGGCTAGAATGTCTCACAGCATCGCCATCACCGCCGACGGCGCCCTCTGGAGCTGGGGCCGCGGAGCAGCCGGTCGCTTGGGCCACGGCGACGAGCAGGGCCAGCGGCAGCCAAAGAAGATCGAGGCTTTGCTGACCAGCGCGTCGCCGTTGTTTCGGCTGGAAGCAGCCACAGCCTCGCCATCACCGCCGACGGCGCCGCCTTTACCTGGGGCAAGGGCGAGGACGGCTGCCTAGGCCACGGAGAGGACCTGTCGAACCAGCTGCTGCCCAAGAAGATCGAGGGATGCGACACTTGCGACTCTTGAGGCATGAGGGGTCCGCAGCAGTGAGACGAGCGCGCCGGGCCCGCGGACCGGGCAGATTGCGGTTTGGCCTTTCCGCTTTGGGCGTTTGGGCGGGGGAAAAGGTGGAGCGCTAAACCGCCACGGCCCCGAGGTTATCGAAAAATATCGTGTGACAAGTCCGAAGTCGCGCTCGTGCGGCACTTGAGGCAAACCCCACTTTGGGACCTATTTGAGGCGGTGTGACGGCACTCACAGGGCACGGGAAGCTCTCCCGCCGTGTCTGCGTGGCCCGCCCGACCCGCGGGGAACGGCACGCGCCCCTCCCGGCGGAGCTGGGTGCGGCAGACGGGCCCACGGGTCGGTTCCGGGCCGATTTGGGGCCGTTCTGTGTAGACTAGGTCCAGCCCTGGGTGGCGCAGATCTGACGTTTTGTATCTGTAAGTATAAAGATGAGAGTGAGGTTGAACCGGACCCAATCAAAGTCGGCGGGTTTCCAGGGGGGGGGTATGACGAAAAACGGCGGGCGCATTTGGGCACATGACTGGGAGAACTCTGTGGTGGACCCGCTGGGCGAAAGGAGCTCGCAGACCGTTGCAGCCTCACGATGGCATCGAGCGGAGCGAGTGCGAGCGCGGCGGCCAAGCAGCGGCACCAGGAGAGCTGCGAGCTGACACGAGCGCGCTCGTCGATGCGGCGAGGGGGCAGAGGCAGATGCCCGAGCTGATGCCAGAATTTGACCTCGCGTTCATGTCTCAGATGCTGGGCGGTGGAGCCGTCCGGTCGGAGCCAGAAGACCCAGCCACTGGCGACGACGAGACGACGATGCAGCAGGCCGCCGTCGACATTGCCCTCCAGCTTTTCACGGATGACGGCGGGCTGCAAGCGCTGCTCGCATCTGATGAACCGAGCGCAGAGAGGGTTGCGCTGGAGGGCGCCGACAACGCGCTTGCAAACTCGCGTGCGAGGTTGGATCAGCTTTACGAAGTGGTCAGTGACAATCGTCACTTGGAGCACTTGGAGTGCAGTCGGTAGCCTCACATCCAGGGCCGGTGAGCTGAGAACGTCAGATCCGTGTTTTTTTTGGTCTTGCGGTACATCTCTCCGCTCGCCACCTCACGCTCCGCCGTCCGGCCATGGTTGGTCCGATGGAGCTCGCCGAGCTCCATCGGACCATCCAACTCCGGTCACCGGGTCTGAACGCGCTCAGCCTCAGGAGGTACCAAACCGCGCGAATTCTGCACGCCTCGCTGCACCGCTGGCTTGACTGAATCAGGCAGCAGCAGGCTGCTGCTGCTGCCACAGCAGCAGTCTGCTGCGGCCCTAATACGCAAGTTGATGACTAGCAGCACTGCCGGGGGCATTCGAGCCGCCACAGCCGGTGTGCGGCTGTGCACTGCCACCTGCCCGCGGCTACGCACAATGTGCGCTCGCATTGGATGAGCCCTGCTGATGGACCTGCATCGCCTAGCTGCACGAGAGCAATGCCGCAGGCAGTGGCCGTGGGATACACTGCGAGCACACTTGGTGCAGCTGCGAGGTGCAGCAAGAGCACGTCGTTCCTGCCTCTGATGCCACTCTCGCGGCTTGCAGCGCGTCACTCGCGCATGCTCTCCAGGAGCTATGGCGGGCGCGTGTGTGGGGCTGTAGCCTGTGTTTGGCCGGTTCTGACCCGTTTACTATCAGTATCATGTCCGGGCCACAAAAAATCGCACACGGGTAGCGGCTCAGGGGCCCAGTAAGTCGCGGAATCGCCAAATGTCACAACCTGCGCCACCCAGGGCTGGACCTAGTCTGTAGTTCTGGGTCAAAATCGAGCTACACAGTTAAAAATCTCGCCCCCACGGATGATACTTTTTGATTTTTCTAGCCACGATCGTCGCCCGGGCCCGTGAGGCCATGGGAACGCCCTCGGATTGTACAGCACCCTCCACTAGCCACAACCGTGGGCCCTCAACTGCGTATCGGTGTCGCCGCAAAATAGCCTTCAGACGCTGTCTCGTCGTTATAAATCGGCCAATCTGGCCCCTCTGCCACAAGTTTTGCTTTGGGACGCACCGCAGCACGGCGGAGTCGAGATCCGGCGCGCAAACATCAAAAGTATCATCAACCGGGCCCGGCTAGACCTGCCACCGGAGAGACGTGTGAGTGTTAGAGTTGTTTTTGTTGCCACCGGAGGCGCGCAAAATGGAGGCGATTTTGTGGTGGGAAAGCGCAAGATGGCCAGAACGGGGCGCCGCGCGCTCGGGAGCGCTCGCCGCTCGCAGGCCAACTCCTCCCCAGCACGGTGCGTGCGTGCGCTCAGGTTGTGCCGCGACTTCACAGCCTCCGCCGTGAAGCTTCCCAGCACGTTGAGGGCGGACGCTTTTCGGCGCCATGGTTTTGGCGCAGTGCTTCGCCGGCTGTCATCCCAGTCCATGGTCGCTCCACAACGATTCCCAGGCGTGCCCGCACGCTCCTCAGGGGAGTGGGCACGCCTCTTGCTATCCTGAAGCGCGCGTCAAGCCCGCTCGACCGTGAGCTTGCTCAGCGAACAGTTTTTCAACAGACGTTGAGTGACGGGCGTGAATCTCCCACACACTCGCCAACTCCTGACTGAGTAGGCCTAGTACCCACGTGATAGCCCCACTGATCCATCCCATGCGATCAGGCGCCGCTCGGACCCCATCTTCGAGCAGGATTCCTCGCGGCAACACAACTCGGCGCTCTCGATGTGCGCGCTAGGCAGTCTCAACGCCGATTACTGCCGAGCGCGCACGACTCGTCGGCGTACCGGCGTGCCGCTGGCATACTACGCGACGGTGGAGGCGCGTGGGCTCGCTCAAAAGGCATGCATCTGTCGGAGAGTGTGCCGCAAGACCTGATGTGCCTCTGCTCCAGGTGTGTGGCAGTTCGATGGATCCAGCCCAGCGACCTCCACGTGACGATTGAGGACTGCTCTTCCCCTCCGGCCGAGCCTCCAGTCCCTGCCACCGTGCACTGGCGCCAGCGAGCTGCATTTACATCCCGCACGCGCGATCGGCAGTCGAGTTACAACCCGCAGCTGTGCTGTGTGCGCGCGCACTCGAAACGTGGTTCGGCGATCTCTCGGCGACCACTCATCGACTCGCGCTCGGACGCGAGGTGCGTGCTCGCCTGCCTCCCCCGGGAAGGACACGGCCATTTCCAGCGAGATCTGTGGAATCATCCTCACCACCCTGCCCTCACGCCACCCAACCCGTCCGGCTGCTGCCATACTGGGACGTGAGTGCAATATTTGTGCTGCCCTCGCTATCCCGACGCGTGTGCTCCGCTCCCCGCAGGCGAGGATCGCCGTCGCGCACCAACACGCTTCGTCCGGGAGGCGCGCGGCGCGACCCGCGTTGCGAGAGCGTCGGCGGAGCCCGCGTGCCGGCCCTCTCTGGGACCGCCGCCGGGGCCGAGAGGGCGCAGATTCGGCCCCCCAGGGTCAAAGAGGGCGGTTCTGACACCGCCAAGCGGTGCTTTCGTGGACCCCACGAGCTCGCGTTCATCCGTGCAAAAATATTTATTTACCCGCAGTTCGCCTCAAGTGGTGCGGTTCCGCGGAGCTTCGACTCGTGAGAAGACTGAAGGAAGAACACTTATACTCGCACACGAACGCGCACTCTCACTGTGTGCTCTCGAGACGCAAAACATAAACATAATGAGGTCAGTGGACTAGCGCCACAGGCACACCGCCGCGCAATACGACCGTCCTCTCCCGGCTCCGCGCCCTCACTCCGCCCGCCCGCGCTTCGGCGGTCGCTTCTCGTCCGCCCCCTTGCTCGCCGCCCGCTTCTCGATCGCCTTGCGCGGCACCGGCCTCGCCTTGTCGGCGATCACGCCCGCCGCCTTGAGCTCGTCCCGGATCTTGTCGGCGGTGGCAAAGTCCTTTGACCGCTTGGCCGCCACCCACGCGTCCAGCCGCGGCGCGAGCTCCGCGAGGAGCTCCTCCGACGGCGCCGCTCCGCCGCCGCCGCCGCCGCCGCCCCCCTCGCCCTCGTCGGAGTCGGCCTCCGCCTCGGTCGGCTTGCCGCCGCCGGCTCGCTTCGCCTTTGGCTCGCGGCGCGGCGTCTTGCGCTTGCGCTCCTGCCGCTCCGCCGCAGACGAAAGCGGCACACTCGCCGCAAAGGCGGCGCGCAGCTCCGCCTCGAACCGCCCATCCGCGGGCCACTTGCGAGAGCCGCGCTCCGTCTGCAGCACAAAGACGACGGTGTCGTACGGCGACGCGCGCAGCGGGTCGGCCCGCTGGTGCGACGCGCCTACCGGGGAAGGTTCCGAGAAGTTTCGGGGGCGGCTCACCGCGCGGCGGGCCTGGGCCGGCGCGACCGTCGCAGAAGCCGTGGTCTGCGGCGGCGACGAGGACCGCCCTCCGCAGGAAGGGCGAAGCGGAGAGGCTGGCGTGCGCGCGCGTCTCCTTCCAGCCCGGCATGATGAAAGCGAAGGAGAGGGGGGCGTCGGCGGCGGCAGCCGCGGCGAGCAGCTCTTCGACGCGCGCGGCGGCGGCGTCGAGGATGGCGTGCACCTGCTCACAGCCGGAGGCGTGAAGAGGCGCTGTTCACACCTGAGGAAGAGGAGGAGGGCGTGCACCTAGGTCGCAACCGTGTCACGCTCTCGCGGTCATCCCGGCGACGCGACCTCGGGCGGGGAGGCGGCGCACAAAGGGCGGGTTGCACGCGCAGGAGCCCGAGGCGAGCTGCGCCGGCTTGAGGCGGAAGAAGGAGCCGCTGCTCCCGAACGCGCCGTCGACGTCCGAAAAGCCGGAGCCGAACGTGGGCAGGTAGCAGTTGAGTGGCGAGGCGAAGGCCTCGAACCCCACCCCAAGCCTCGAGGTGAGCACGCGCCACACCGCCGGCGCGATGGCGGCGTGGAAGCCGTGTCCGCGCAGCGTCTTGTACCTATTCCGGGAGCGGGGCGCGGGCGTGGAGCGGGCGAGCCGTGTGCAAGCCGCGCCCGCGCGGCGTCCGCACCGCAGCAGCAGCGCAAAGAGCCGCTGGTGGAAGGCCGCGCGCGGGTCGGGCGTCGCCTCCGACGCCTGGGCAGACAGCCGCGCGCCGGCGACCTCCGCCTCGATCTCCACGCCTCCGGGCGATCCCTCGGTGGACCACCAGGCCGGCGCCTCAACCGCGGCCGCCTATTCACAGCTGCAGGTGTGAAGAGACGCTGTTCACACCTCTGCTCCACCAGGCCGGCGCCTCAACCGCTGCCTCCGCCTCTGCCTCCGGCGCGCCCTCCGCCGGCATCGCACGGCGGTGGAGGAGTGCGAGCTTGGCGTACGGTGCGTGGCCAACCTTGACGAAGTGGCGGCCGCACCGGAGGTCGACCGAGTGGCGGTGCACCTCGATCGTCAATTAAGAGTTAATTAAGAGCTAATTAGCGCAGGTCGACCGAGTGGCGGTGCACCTCGATCTCGAGCGGCGGCAGCGACGCCCCCTTGCCCGACGCTGCCTGCTGCCGCTCCTTTGCACGCTTCTTGGAGAGCGCCGCCGCCTCGGCCTTGAGCTCCAGCGCGATCGCGCGCGCGTCGGAGAGCATCAGGCCCTGCATCATCAGGTCCTCGGCGAGGGCGGCCGCAGCGTCCTTGCCGCCCGTCGCGGCGCCCGCGCCCGCGGCGCCGCCGGCGACCGGCCCACCGCCCGCCTTGTTCTCCTTGCTGGGCTTGAGCAGAGGCGCCGCGCCGGGCAGCACCGGGTGGCCGGCGCTCTTTGGAAGGAGGCCATCCTCCTCCCACTTGGCCGCCCAGCGCCAGCGCTCAAAGGTGAGCGGCCGGACGGGCCGTGGGAGCCGCGACGCGCGGCAAAGCTCGTCGAGCTTTGCTCGCAGCATGTCGGAGGCGCGGGCGACGCCCATCTCGAGCGCGACGGCGGGCGCCGGCGACAGAATCGCAGAGCGGTCGGCGCGCAGCGGCCTCGCCCACTTTGGCGGCGGCGCGTTCACGTCACAGAGGACCGGCTCGCGGTTCAGGCGGCCGGGCGCAGCGCTCGCCGCCTCGCCGGCCCCAGTCGCATCAGCATCAGTGTGGAGGTGGCGACGGAGCTCCTTGGCCTTCTTGGGCTTCTTTTGCTCAGCGACCATCACAAAATGGGCAAGCGGTGGGGAGGAAGCGAGGCTCGTGCCGGGCTGACGAAAAAAGTAAATCGACATATTGTTCGAAGAGAGAGTGGACCTGAGAGACTATGGAAAGTTCACGTCATGACGGTTAGCCGCTGTCACGACGGTTAGCCGCTGTCATCACAGCTGCCAGCTGTCATACAGCAAACGACAGCGACAGTGACACCTACCTGTCACCAGCTGTCACCAGCTGTCACCAGCTGTCACCAGCTGTCACCAGCTGTCGTTGCTGCTGTCGTTGCTGCTGTCGTTGCTGCTGTCGTAACCATCCCCGACTGGTCCAACTGTCACTGCTGCTGTAATTGCGCAGCTGTCATTGCTGCTGTCATTGCTGCTGTCATTGCTGCTGTCATTGCTGCTGTCATTGCTGCTGTCATTGCTGCTGTCATGAGCACCCCCGCAGGACAGTGTGTGGTGCCACTAACGAGAGAGACAGGACACTCAAGATATAGATGCATGCGCGCAAGACCGCTCACTCGCACGCCCGACGCCACATGAGAAACCCTCTCAACAGTAGCCACGCACGGTCAGCAGCAGCGGGCGTGAGTCGGAGAATCTGCAAAACCCTTGCCCTCCTTCCTCCAGCATGTGCCGTGATGGGCTCCAGCGCTGGTTCATCTGCCGCTCAAAAATCTCACGCGAGCGAACGGTGTCAATCCTCAGCCGCGAGGATTGGGACCTTGAAATCCACGATCACAAACGCTGCTGTGCATCAGGCGTTGAGAGCTACATCCACGCGCACCGGTGTCTTATTTTAGTCCATGGGGTGTACTGCACAGATGGGTGGGTGGGCGGTTGGGCCCGTTCACGAGGGCTATGGCTGCCTCACGGCTGTGCCTGTGGCGCTGCCTCGCTGTCGCTGTCGCTGTCGCTGTCGCTGTTGCTGTCGCTGTCGCTGTCGCTGTCACTCGCGGGGCCCCGCGCTGACATTGTCACCGCCTGTCGTTGGCATTCACTGGCTTCACTGTCACTGTCACTATGGCTGTCACTGTTCCTGGTGCCTTTCACTCCTCCTTGGCAGCTGGCTGTCACCAGCTGTCACCAGCTGTCACCAGCTGTCACCAGCTGTCACCAGCTGTCGTTGCTGCCGTCGTTGCTGCTGTCGTTTCGCAGCCGCTGTCATGACATATTGACCACGTCATGACGGTTAACAGCCGTTTTAACCGTCATGACGTGAACTTTCCATAGTCTCTGAGCAATAATATGAGTTCATTTAATAAAATAATATGACTGGGAGGCAAATGATCGCAGTGGGCGTCACAGAAGACTCGTCCTTGCTCGAGGAGAGCTCGATAGACTCGAGGGGCCAGGATATGCAGCGAGGAGGGCGGAGCTGCGCCGAAAGGCGCAAGAAGCCGCGAGAGCAAGGGACCGGCAGGAGGCGGCGGCGCCGCAGAACGAAGCAGAGGAGAGCGACGCGACAGAAGAAGAAGAGACAAGGGAAAGAACGACGAGAAGGGGGCGACCGCGAGGTGGCATGAAGGTCGCAGCGAGAATCTGCGAGAGACTGCGAAGAGAGATAGGAAGAGGCAGACTCCCTAGGGTGGGCGACGGCTAGCGAAAAATAACTAAAAAGAAAGCGGGGCGCACTCGTTTTTCGGACGTCCCATGCCGCGACGGGACGTTTGCGAGTTCCTCGGCGAGCAGTGCGGGCGAGAGGTGCTGATGGCTGCGGATGCGGACGGCGACACGCCAGCGCACAAGGCCGCTTACTATGGCCATGTCGACGCGCTCCGATGCCTTTTCGAGCAGTGCGGGCGAGAGGTGCTGACGGCTGCGGATGCGGACGGCGGCACGCCAGCGCACCGCGCCGCTTACAATGGCCATGTCGACGCGCTCCGCTTCCTCGTCGAGCAGTGCGGGCGAGAGGTGCTGACGGCTGCGGATGCGGACGGCGACACGCCAGCGCACGGCGCTGTTGCCAATGGCCATGTCGACGTGCTCCGCTTCCTCGTCGAGCAGTGCGGGCGAGAGGTGCTGATGGCTGCGGGTGCGGGCGGCTGGACGCCACCGCACCTCGCCGCTTACAATGGCCATGTCGACGCACTCCGCTTCCTCGTCGAGCAGTGCGGGCGAGAGGTGCTGATGGCTGCGGATGCAAACGGCGACACGCCAGCGCACGACGCCGCTAGGAATGGCCATGTCGACGTGCTCCGCTTCCTCTTCGAGCAGTGCGGGCGAGAGGTGCTGACGGCTGCGGGTGCGGGCGGCTGGACGCCAGCGCACTGGGCCGCTAGGAATGGCCATGTCGACGCACTCCGCTTCCTCGTCGAGCAGTGCGGGCGAGAGGTGCTGACGGCTGCGGATGCAAACGGCGACACGCCAGCGCACGACGCCGCTAGGAATGGCCATGTCGACGCACTCCGCTTCCTCGTCGAGCAGTGCGGGCGAGAGGTGCTGATGGCTGCGGATGCAAACGGCGACACGCCAGCGCACGACGCCGCTGGCAAAGGCCATGTCGACGCACTCCGCTTCCTCGTCGAGCAGTGCGGGCGAGAGGTGCTGACGGCTGCGGCTGCGAGCGGCCGCACGCCAGCGCACCACGCCGCTGCCAATGGCCATGTCGACGCACTCCGCTTCCTCGTCGAGCAGTGCGGGCGAGAGGTGCTGACGGCTGCGGCTGACGACGGCCGCACGCCAGCGCACCTCGCCGCTGCCAATGGCCATGTCGACGCACTCCGCTTCCTCTTCGAGCGGTGCGGGCGAGAGGTGCTGATGGCTGTGGATGCGGACGGCGATACGCCATCGCACTGGGCTGCTAGACGGGTCGAGCTCGACGCGCTCGGCGTCCTCGCCGAGCTGTGCGGGCGATGCGCACGGCCCCGAGGGTAAGCTCTGCTTTCGCGCAGCGAGCACTCCGCCGCGCGCGTGTGCCTGCTGGAGCGGCGACGCCTCGCGACAGCCCGAGATCCTCTGCAAGATTCGGCGCTTTGGCTTCTACCAGAGGAAGTTGCCGGGCGGCGCCTCTGGCACCTCGGACCGCAAGCCGCAGCCGCCGAAGCCGGGGCCGCCGAAGAAGGGCTTGCCACCACCGGGGTGGTGCACCGGCTTGATGCCGCCGTCGCCCGCGCCCGCGCCCGCGCCCGCGCCCGCGCCCGCACCCGCGCCCGCGCCGGAAGCTTCGCAGTGGCGTGCCTGGCTCACGACGCCGGGAAATGTCGATTGGCGAGGCAAAGACGTGGACATCGAACGCATCATTTCGAAGCTCGAGAAGAGCGAAATCGAGATCGACGAGATCGTGCATGAGCTCCAAGGCGGGCGCGACAACTTTGCAGGCACTGTGCTTAAAGACTGTGGCATTGATCACCCAGGAACTCGGCTCAGGTTACTCAAGGGCTTGAGGGAAGCGAAGCTTTCATGCAGTAAGGATGACATGCAGTAAGGAGATTTGTCATGTCCGTGCAAATGTTACATAGTACGTAAGGTAACACTGTGCCCTGTGTCTTGGTCCTGGGTATCTCTCCAAATGTAGACCCCTTTGACTTTAAGGAGGCTGCTTTCGCGCGTGCCCAGTAATAAATAAATAAATAGAGCAGTCATCTCCAGGGAGAGATGGGCGACGCACACGAACACAGAGGGACAGTGTTGTAGCCAACCGGCCTTGTAAAATTCTTTTTCACTTGAGGAACAGCGCCTTGTTCGTTTGTGACTGCTGCTGACGTCCAATCGAAGCTGCCTTCCCCACTACCTGCAGTTCACTCGTCACCTCTCCGTGCGCGTAGGCGCGAATTCTTTTTCAGGGACAGCGCCTTACTGCTCGCCGTTAGGTGACTGCTCTGAACACCACGGAGCAGCTCCGGCATGCGGCATCTCCTCGCCGGCGCCTGGCTGGCGCGGCAGCTCCTCCTCGCCGCCGCGCGGCCCGTCACCGTCCAGATGACTTCGTCGACCGCCGTCGATCCGGGCCACGCCGCTCCCGACATGGCCGCCATGGTTGCGGCCGGCCATCTGAAGCACGACAACTCCGCCTGTCTGTGCGTGTGGGACGTGGACCGCACGTTAACCGGCGAGCAGGGCTCCTCTGTCGGCGCCGGCGCGCCATGTCCAGACAACAGGCACATGACGGGTGTGGTCGACACCGCCTACGGCGGCGGGACGCTCTCCCTTTCGCAGCTCTCCCTCAACCTGCACACCACCTTCTGCGCCGCGTGCTACATGGGCGTCATCTCCTCGGGGCCCGTCTCCGGCAGCGGCTCGTCCGAGAGGTACACCATCGTCCAGAAGCTCCGCGCGGTCGGCCTGCTGGGCTTCGGCGAAGGGAGGACCGACCCGCACCCGCCGTGGAGTGACGCGCACCCGAGCTCGCCGCTGCGGGTCAACGTGCCCGAGGGGAGCAAGCAAGACGAGATCGTCGAGATCCTCGACTGGTACCGCTCCGGGGCCCGGGGCCGCCGCCCCTCCCCCTTCCGCCGCCCCTCCCCCTCCCGCCTCGCGCCAAGTCGGAGCTCCCCGCACGCACACCGGTGGCGCTCGCGTCGACAGCCACTAATTAATTAATAGCTAATTAAGAGTTAATTAGTTAATTAATTAGGTGGCGCTCGCGTCGACAGCCACCTCGCCAGCGCGGGGAGCGGGGTGACGCTGGTGGCGGTCCGCGCAGCCACCGTCACTCACCCTCCTCCCCCGCCGTCGCCGCCCCCCGGCGCCCTGTGCCCGGGAAACAGCCCACACGTCGTGCGGCGAGGCGGTGTGGGCGCGAGTCGTGTGCCACGGCGGCTCAATTCATACTTAACAGCTAACTAATCGTTAGTTCGTTCATTACTCAGGCGCGAGTCGTGTGCCACGGCGGCTCAATTCATAATTAACAGCTAACTAATACTTTAGTTAGTTCATTACTCAGGCGCGAGTCGTGTGCCACGGCGGCTCAATTCATACTTAACAGCAAACTAATCGTTAAGTTCGTTCATTACTCAGGCGCGAGTCGTGTGCCACGGCGGCGGCTGCTTCTCGTGCGGGGAGCGCGTGACCTGGCTGGCGGCTGATTAATAATTAATAGTTCATTAGTAGTTAATTACTTAGTTAATAGGAGCGCGTGACCTGGCTGGCGCACGCCGGCGGAGGAGGCGTGACCGAGGCGCGCCCGCGCCCAGCACCCTGTGACACCTCCGCTACACACTACACAGCGGCCAGAGGCTTCTCATCGGAGGCCGTGCAGCAGCGCGGGGCGACACAGTCTCACACCCGCGACTAACACCGCCGCCGCCGCCGCCGCCGCCGCAGGCGTGCAATCGCGTCGCGCAGGACTTCCCCGCCCAGTGCGGCGGCTGCTATAGCCCAATGCACTTCACCGCGCCAGCCCTGCAAGGCTGCTGCGTATACCCGTCGCCGCCGCCGCCGCCCCACCCGCTGCCGCCGCCATCACCGCTGCCGCCGCCTCCCCACCCGCCGCCGCCGCCGCCCCCGCCGTTGCCGCCGCGCCCGCCACGCCCGCCGCCGTCCCCACTCCCGCCCCCTCCTCCGCCGTGGCCTCCCGGCGCCCTCTGCCCCGGTGGGAGCCCCACATCGTGCCAAGGGGCGGTCTGGTCGACGCCGGCGTGCAGAGGCGGCGCTTGCTTCTCGTGCGGCGCTCGAGTCAAGCGGCGACGGCTTAATTAGTAATCACTAGTTAACTGATGGTGAATTAGTACTAATTAGGCGCTCGAGTCACATGGCTCACGAGCGTCGGCGGCGCCGAGGTTGCGCAGGCGCGAGTTGTGCTCTGACTCTCTCTCTCTCTCTCTCTCTCTCTCTCTCTCTCTTTCCCCGCGCCGCAACACACCGAGCAGGTCTGGAAGAGGCAGTGTGTCACGGCTGCGAGTCTCTCTCTTACTTTGGTAGGCGTGCAACCGCGTCGCGACGGAGTTTCCGGCCGAGTGTGGGGGCTGCTTCAGCCCGTTGCACCGCACCGCGCCGGCGATCGAGGGGTGCTGCCTGTACCCGCCGCCGCCGCCCCCGGCAGCGGCGCCTCTGCTGCTTCCGTCTCTGCTGCTTCCGCCGCCGCCGCCGCCGCCGCCGCGAGCCCGTCGGCCGCCGCGCACCAAAGGCGTCAGCAGGAGCAAGGGGGGCGATCTGTGGGCGCCGCCTGCAGCTGCGGTCCGCGGGGAGGCTACCAGATATGGGGAGATCTAGGGAGATCTAGGGAGATCTAGGGAGATCTAGGGAGATATAGGGTCCGCGGCGAGGCTACCAGTCTCCCTGGCGCTCGACCAGGCGCTCTCTCCGCCCGACACACCCGCGGTCACCCGTCGCTGCACACCCCGCTTGTAGGCCGGGGCGTGCAGGGCGGGGGGAGGGGGGCGGGGCACCTTCACCGAGGCGTGGGGCGTGCGCACGCACGAACAGTGCCGCCAGCGCTGCGCGTCCAGGCAGCCCCGAGATACCCAGCCCGAGATGACCCGTCCACGCCAGGTCCTCTTCCACGCAACGGCGCTCGCTGATGCCCGCCCGTTCTCGCGCGCAGCTCGAAGTGCCTCGGGTACGAGTACGCCGAGGTCGGCAGCTATCGCCGGTGCGCTGCAAGCACTGCACTGGGGCCAAGCTCGCACCGCGCGCACGCAGCCTTGCCCGCACGCGCGGCTCTTGTGAGACTAGGTGCGAGCTGCACGCTGCGACGCTCGTCGCCACAGCGCCAGGAGTGAAGGGCTACGTGTGCTGGACCAAGCAGACTCCAGCGCGTCCCTGAGAGAAACACACGGCGGTCCTTTAACCGCCCATATGTGCCATATATCCACTAGATTTGTGAGGTATCGGTCTTTAAATCAGTTTTTACAACCGGGCCGAGGTGCGAGAGGTGTGCAGGTGGCGACGCTCTCTCCCGTTCTCCGACACCGGCCCTCACTTACATAATGTGCTTCAGCTCAGAAAGATACGGAGATTGTCAGCTGGTGACAGCCAGTCCGTTAGTTAGCGTTGCATGTGCATGCGCATGCTACATGTGATATATATGCACTCTGTCGCTTCCCATGTAATCAAGTGATTCTTCTGCAGGCCGCAATTCGCACATCCGTCTGAGGCTTGTCGTTCGTGAAATCAGACGAAGCACTTTCTTGGAGCACTGGGAGATGATCAGAAAGAAAGAAAACAGAGAGAGGGAGGGATGGGGGGGAGAGAGAGAGAGATCTTCTCTTGGGATGGGAGAGCACGGCACGCCGCCCCCCCGGCCACCACACGGGGTTTTTAAGGAGGTAATCATCGGCCCTCTGTGGGTTTCTTCTTTCGGTGTTTATGAATTCTTCTTTTTCGTGCCAGTCTGTGTGCGCGCCAGTCCCGTGTTGTAAAATGCTTCTTTCCGTCCTCGCACAGGAGTCGCTTAGGCGGCTCCCATGGTGTATCTGTGTTAGTGCCAGTGCCTCCCGTGACGAAAAACGAACACACACCAAGCGCTAAGCGTGAGAAGACACGAGTTCGAAATTCGTAGGAGCATCTGCGCAAATTGAGCCCGCTCAGGTGTGAACAAAAATATAAGGGTCGAGCAGGTTCCGAACTGGGGATCTCCCGCCAGCGGGAAGGCTTCAAGCAAGAGACCGCTCGGATTGAACGGAGGTCTCAGATCGGGAAACCTATGTAGCATACCGGAGGAATTAGACACCACAGATACGCACACACCGACCCCCGAAGTGCCAAGAAGGACGTCATTAGTACGAAACCTCAGAAGGCCATGGGCGCCGAGAGAACATTCCCCCGAGAGGACAAAAAGAAAGTCGACGCACCCCCTCCTTGCGCAGTGCCCTCGCTAAGTGTCGCCGTAATCGGGGCACGCTATCCTGTGCAGTCAGGGCAAGCGGGGGCGAGGCGCAGTCCCTCTGGTCTATACTGGTGTGGTTCTGTCCCTAGTCTCGGAGGGGGGCAAAAAGATAAGAATATCTAATTTGTTAGTGCCAGTGCGCGCCAGTCCCGTGCCTAGTGTCGTGCGAGGGTCGTAAACTTCTTCTTTCCTGCCAGTGCGCGCGCGAGTCCGCCGCTGCCGAGCAAGAGAGGGCGCGGGGGCAGGAAGGATTGCTGTACAACGAGGAGATCAGACAGCGCATAGGAGTCATTCTGATCCTGAAAACAAAAAATCTCTCTCTCTGATCCTGAGCGAATCAGGGTAAAATTCTAGGAAGCAATCGCGGTCCCTCGCGGCCGCGTGACGCCGCACCAATGGCGCGCGGTGCCTCGTCCGCGAGCGCCGTCCAGAGCTGCACCGACAGTCGCTGCAGCACAAACGGCATCCATTCGCGCGCCGACCACGACGCCTGGTCGTACTGCCACCATGTGAGCTTCCGGCCCGCCACCTCAGCCACCCGCATCACGGCATCAGCAGCTCCTCCATCCACCGCCCCCGCGCTCATGGCGCCGAACTCCTCGAAGAGCAGCGCCTCCACATGACACTTCCCCTCTGCATCAAAGTACTGGCCCTTGACAGCCTCAACCGTCCCGATCCCCCTCCGCGGGTCCCACCGTCCCACCCACCCGCGCCTGTCCCCGCCCTCCACGCCCAAAACCGTCTCTTTCCTGCCCAGTGGAGCCCATGAGCGGCGCCATCAGCCCGACCTTGCTCGCCGAGCTGGCCAAGGGCGACCTGGCCTCGCTGCGCGCCCTCCTCTCCGGGCGGACGCGCGGCCCGGCGCTCACGGCCCTGCTCGACGCGCGGCTCGAGGCCCAGAACCACTTCACGCTGCTGGTCTACGCCGCTTGGTGCGGGCAGGCCGACGCCGTGCGGCTGCTGCTCGAGAGCGGCGCGAGCGTGGGGGCGACGACCGGCGGCGGCTCCACCGCGCTGGCCATCGCTTGCCAGAAGGGCCACCTTGAGTGCGCCCAGCTGCTCCTCGAGGCCAGCGCGGCGGTCGACCAAGCCAAGAACAACGGTGCCACGCCGCTGTCCATCGCGTGCCAGAACGGCCAGCTCGAGTGCGTGCGGCTGCTCCTCGGCGCCAGCGCGGCGGTCAACCAAGCCAAGGACGACGGCGCCACGCCGCTGTACGTCGCGTGCGAGAAGGGCCGCCTCGAGTGCGCCCGGCTGCTCCTCGGGGCCAGCGACGCGGCGGTGAACCAGGCCACGGAAGGCGGCTTCTCGCCGCTGTACGTCGCGTGCTGGAGCGGCTACCTCGAGATCGCCCGGCTGCTCCTCGGGGCGGGCGCGGCGGTCGACCAAGCCACGGAATACGGCGTCACACCGCTGTACATTGCGTGCGAGAAGGACCACGTCGACGTCCTCCGGCTGCTCCTCGAGGCTAGCGCGGCGATCGACCAAGCCAGGGGCGACGGCACCACGCCGCTGTACATTGCGTGCCAGAAGGGCCACCTCGAGTGCGTTCGGCTGCTTCTCGAGGCTAGCGCGGCGGTCAACCAAGCCAGGGACGACGGCGCCACGCCGCTGTACATTGCGTGCCAGAAGGGCGACCTCGAGTGCGTTCGGCTGCTACTCGGCGCCGACGCGGCAGTCAACCGAGCCAAGGACAGTGGCGTCACGCCGCTGCACATCGCGTGCTACCATGGCCACCCCGCCATCGTGCTCTGCCTGCTGCGGGCGGGCGCAGACACAGCGGCGTGCGATGCGAGCGGCAAGACGGCGCTGCAGCTGGCAAAGGAGGAGGGCCACGGCGAGTGCGAGCGCGCACTTGTGGCGGCGGCGAGGGAGGCGAAGAGAGCGGAGATTGAGGCGAGGGTGGCGAGGGCAGTGGCCGAGAGGGCGGCGGCAGAGAGGGTGGAGGCCGAGAGGGCGGCCGAGGAGGCTGCGGCGGCGCTGCTGGCGGAGGAGGAGGCGGGGAAGTGCCCCGAGGAGAAGAAGACGGCCAAGAAGAGGGGCAAGAAGAAGAGCAGGGCGGAGGGGGCGGCGCTGGGCCGTCGCAAGAGGCCGAGGCGCCGGCAGAGGAGGCGGCGGAGGAGGCGGTGGCGGCGGCGGAGGAGGCGGAGCTGGCGGCGGCGCTCGAGGAGAGCGCGAGGCTGGGGGAGGGGAGGCGGGCGGCGGAGGCGCAAGGGCCGTCCTCGGCCGCAGAGGCGCCGGCTCCGAGGGAGGAGGAGCCGCCGGCCGACTTCATCTGCCCGATCACGACCGAGCTCATGAGTGACCCGGTGATGGCGGCGGACGGGCATTCGTACGAGCGGTCGGCGATCGAGCGCTGGCTCGCGACCAAGTCGACGAGCCCGATGACGGGCGAGGCGCTCGTGCACACCTTCCTCGCCCCCAACCACACGCTGCGCCGGATGATCCGGGAGTGGGAAGAGGCGAACGCATGCTGAAGAGCGCAGCGCTTGCGCCGCCCGCCACCGTCGGCCGTCGGCTCACACTTACACCGTCCCGTGACTAGCGGACTGCGCGCCCTGAGAGGACGGCGACCTCGTTGTGCATGGAACAAAAGTTAGAGTCGGTGTGCGTGAGCGAGACGACGCGGCGGCCCTGCGCAGTCCACATACTGTACGCCCGTGCGGCTGAATATGGGGAGGCGCCCTGCCGGGATCGTGGGAGATTGTCGACGCCGAGATGTACGCCATCTACAGCTTCCTGCGCACGAAGGCGGACGAAACAGAAACGACCCTCCAGCCACACCGATGCCTAGTAATGTCGGACAGCGAGACGGCGCTCAAGGAGATCGAACGGGCGTATCGGGGGCGGGCAC
Organism: Emiliania huxleyi CCMP1516; assembly: GCF_000372725.1. Classification (NCBI taxonomy): domain Eukaryota; phylum Haptophyta; order Isochrysidales; family Noelaerhabdaceae; genus Emiliania; species Emiliania huxleyi. Next base: position 57,664 of record NW_005199188.1, read on the forward strand.
GCGGCGAGACAAATAGGAGCGCACTCAATGCAAGGTTATGCGGCGGTGCAAGCACAAATCGACATTATACAGCGCCACGGAGGGTACGTGATTTTCATCTTCACAGAGGGGCACGCGGGCAACGCGCCCAATTCCATGGCGGACGCGGCGGCAAAGGCACACCTGCGGAGCAGGGTAACGAGCGCGTACGAGATGGACCTAGCACGACACGTGACGAACAGGGCATGCATCTACACGCATGAGGAGGAGGGGCAGGCGCCGGAGATCCGAGACAGGAGGCTGTATCAAGAAGCGAAGGAGAAAATTGGGCGGTGGGTACGAAAGCGGCTGGACGGCGGGCACACAGCGCGAAAGGGAGGAGACGACAACGTGTGGAGGACGGTAATCAAGGCGACGGGGACGATATCAGGCGACACGAGATACGAGGGAGACAGAGAACGGGGTCCAAAATCGACCCAGCGCCAGCCCGAGGCCTGCGGGGAGAAGGCGAGGCTAAGGCTGGTACACGGCATGCGGACGGGACAGACCCGAGGTATAGAGCACGGGAGGCGATGGAGGGCCAGCCTAGAGGCAGAGGCGTGGCAGGACGGGTGGGACGAGGAGGGAGGAGGAGCGTGTGCCGATGGGGCTGAAGGTTGTTGGCATCCTGGATGTTGCAGGACAATAGCTAACACTAGGCACGTCCTATGCGCCGAGTGCGAGGCGGTGAAGGGAGAGAGGAGGGAGCACTACCGGGAGATGAGGAAAGGCGCGGCGGACGTGCTCAAGGCGCTACGATGGACGCCACCGAAGTCAAGGAGGCGGACACTCGCCCACACCGCAGAGTGCGAAGCCCAGGCGCTCGCTGTACGCGCCATTGCTGGGGCGACGAAGAGGTGCGCAGGAAGAAGGGAGAGCGACGAGGAATGGGAGGCGATGGAGCAACTGCTAGCTGGACGACTACCCGAGCCGAGTGTGATGGACCAGGACCCGCCAGAAGACATCATGAGGGAGTATGACACACGGGTGGTGACTTCACTCAAGGCATTGCAGCAGACGGCGGCATCAATAATCAAAGTACGGGAAGAGAAGAGGAAGGGACTCGAGGCGGAGAGGAAGGAACGAGTAGCCGCGGAAACAGAACGCCTGAGAGAGGGACAGAAGGAAAGGAAGGAGAGGATACGAGAAATGGAGTGGGCGGCGAATGCGTGTATTTGCTGGCGACGGAGGCGACGTCGACAACGTGATGCTGAGGAGAAGGAAAGGGAAGAGGCAGAGAGACGCCTCGAAGCGGGGAGAGGCAGAACGACGAGAGCGATGGGGATGACACTCAAAACGACCCACTGCGAGCTCGAAGGCGAAGGCCAGCGCAGGAAACGCGGTGATAGGAACGACGATGCGGCGAGCGCCGGAGGGAAGCGACGACAGCGAGGGGACGAGGACGGCAAGCAGAGAGGAGAACAGACGGCGAGCGGCGCACGCGAGGGCGACCACGCAGGAGAAAACAGACGGGACGAGGGGAAGGAAACGCGGCCCGCCAGGAAGCGAAGGCAGACGGCAAGATACGTCGCCGGACCAGCGACAGGAAGCGCAGGAAAACAAAAAGAACAAGACCAGGAGCATGGAGACGAGGGAAGGCGCGAGGCGCTCCGCCGACAAGCAGCAGAGGCAGCGGCGAAAGTAACGACGGCCATGCTAACGACGGGCGGCACGGTGGAAGGGGCGAAGGTAGGCCCCTCTGGCATAGCGGAAGGGGAACTCGGCCTACTGGCGACGAGGAGGCTAGAGAAATTCGAGGTGTGTAGCATCTACACTGGGGAGATCTTCCGGACAGGAACGGCGCAGCCACCAGAGACAGTACCAGCCGAACTGTCACGACACACGGCAGCAGGGGGGACGCAGCTGGATGGAAGTGACGACGAGAGCGAGGACGACTTTGACAGCGTCGCGGCGCGCTGTAACTTCGATTGGCCTGCAGCATCGAATGAGCCGAAACGAGGCACGAGGGCGACGCACTTCGTACGCTACGAGGAGATACAATTAGGCAAGGCAGCTGCGCAGGTGATGGTCCTGTTTGCAGAGAGGGGAGTCAAGGAAGGCCAAGAAATCACATGGTCATATGGGGACTCATACAGGAGCCACCGCAAGGAGATGGGATACAGGGCGGGGACCAGGGCGGATCCGAACGCAATAACACCCCAGCAAGCGCGGACGGCATTCGCGAGATACTGCAAAAAGATAGACGTGACGAAGGAGGAGCTAGCGTGGAACTTTGGATGCATACCGGCAAGCCAAAATAACGAGCAGGAGGCTGTCCTGGTGCGTGAGCTAATCCTGAGCAACAATAAGCGACTGTACCACGGAGCACAGAGCGCAGCAGACAGGACGGCGGCGACGGCGGACATGGCAGAGACGAGTGTGAAACAAAGGGCGGCGGGCATGGAGGGCGGTAGCGACGGGGATGGTGACGGTGGCGAGGGAGAGGAAGGGGGTCCATTAACACCAGACAGCGAGAGGGGCAGGGAGGAAAGGGGGAGAGAGGAAGCCAACGCGACGTGCGCAGAGGATGAGGATATAAACTGGGACGACGCAGCGGAGGGGATAGGCGAGGGAATCGAGGGACCGGAGGGCTTTCGCGACAGCGACGATGATGACGAAGAAAGGGGAGGGGACGGAGGGGCGACACGCAGGAGGGGCGAAATCGCTAACGGCCCGAGCAGAGAGGGCGACGGCGGGGCACGAGGGAACAACGGAGACGCTACCGATGACGCGAACCGAGGCACGGACGACGGCGGGGACGGGGAGGGCGACAGCGACGTCGAGGTTGACGCAACGGTATCGAGAGCGCCACCCAAAAGGAGCCGGACAGCCATGGAGGTCACCGAATGGAGGGCGAACGGCACGATACGAAAAGGCAGGGCGAGGCGGATGGAGAAAGAAGTGCCGAGAAGGCCATGGTGGAGGGGAGGGACGGGAGGACGAAAGAAGGGCGAGGAGGACGAGCGGCCCGCACAGACCGCGAGCAGACAGCGCCTGCTGGCCATTTCGAGACATTCGCCAAGAACGCTAGCTACATGGGAGGGCTTCGTGAAGGATGGATTGAAAAACATTCGAACAAAGAAGAGGCGACGGGAGGAACCGGCGGAGGATGCAGTGACGTGACACACACACACACACACACACACACACACACACACACACACACACACACACACACACACACACACACACACACACACACCGCTCACCCACGCGCACTGGGCCTTGCACTTTGAATGCCGTGGGGCTCCTGTCGTCAGACGTGGAGACGCGAGGGTTGCCCCCCCTTGCCCCACCACCTCGTGTGTGTGGAGAAGTTTACCTTACCTTACCTTACCTTACCCGTGCGGCTCCACCGCCTGGAAAAGTCCTACTAGCTGCGCGGCGTTTTTTATAACTTTTTCGGCTGTCGCCCCTTTTATTTACCTTGCTACTTTACCATCGGCGCGTGTCCCTCTCAGCACCTCCAACACGGTTTTAAACCCTCGCCGCCTCGCCTCGTCCTCGGGCGTGTGCCCCCACCGATCCTTGAGCGAGCCAATCGGGCGGCGCAACGACCTCAAAAGTGTGCCTGCCAGCACCGGCGAGCCAGCGCACGCAGCGATGTGAAGCGCCGTACGGCCGTCGTAATCGCACGCGGAGGGGAGGGCGCCGGCGGCGAGGAGGGAGGCCAGCAGGCCGGCGTCAGACGTTGCAGCCGCGTTGCAAAGCAGCGACGCCTCCTCGTGCTCCGGCAGGCGCAGCGTCGCGCCCAAGCGCTTCAGCGCCTCGACGCAGCCTCCGTGCCGGTTGATCGCAGCCTCGTGGAGCGGGGTCCGCCCGAACCTATCGACCGGCGAGACGTCGCACCCCTCGCCGGCGAGCAGCTCCACCATGTCCACGTGCCCCTGCGCTGCGGCGAGGTGCATCGCGGTCCTGCCGTTCGTGCAGGGGTGCGGTTAGGACCGCCGCTCACTCAAAAAGGGGGCGCGTGCGGACGGGTGGTGCGCAAAATGATACGGCGGCACCTGCCGTCGTAGTCGGGCGGCACCGACGACGCGTCGACCGTCAGCAGGAGCCGCTGCACCGGCAGCAGCAGATTCTTTGCGGCGAGGTCGCAAAGAGTCGTCGACAGCGCTCGCTCGTGCTTGGCCTTTTGGCCGCGCAGCGCCGCCGCCAGGGCGCCGCACCGCTCGCCGAATGCAGAGACGGCGGCGCTCTCTGCGGCGGCGCGCTCCACCGCCGCGTCGGAGCCGGAGCGGCTCCGCCCGCTCGACCAGCGCCGCCGCCGCGGAGGCGACGGCGGAGGGGGCGTGGCGGCCTGCTCCGCGGCGCTCTGCCCCCACGCCTCGGCGCGCGAGATGAGGCGCGCGAGGATGCGGCGGCCCTGCGCCGGGAAGGCCTCGAGGAGGGCGTCGCGGTCGGCGTCGGTCAGCTTGAGCGCGCGCGTGAGGCTGGTGATCGCAATCTCCCACGGCATCGCGAGGCCCGAGAAGAAGGACCTATGGTGTAGCAGCGGGACTGGTACAGCTAGAAGGCCTCTCGGCGTCACCTCTGTTCCTGACACGGGCCAGACTCTGCTCCGAGCACGGATCCGGCGCCGCAGACGTGCACAGCCACGCCCTCCACCACCACCTCCGCTCCGCCGTCCACAACCACCCAGAGGTCCTGCGCCAGGTCGCCCGGCTCGAAGACGCGCAAGCCGCTCATGAGCATCAGCTCCTCCGCGCGAGCAGCCAGCGCCGCGACGAAGCGCGCGTCGTCGCCCTCGCCCGCCGCGGCCAGCAGGGGGACGCGCGAGAGCAGCGGGAGGTGCCTCGTGTTCCGCGCCTTCTTCGTGAGGAAGGAGGGGAGCTTGCGCTCGAAGGCGGAGGCGTCGACGGTGCCAGAGACGTGCTGCAGCCACAGGTACGCCTTCATGCTGCGGCGCAGCGGCGGGGGCAGGCCCGTGCTGCGCACGTACCTGCCTAGCATCAGCAGGTCGCGCCGGTACGCGGCCCGCTCCCCGTCGCCCCGCGTCGCGAGCATGGCGACGGTGCCGATGATCCACGCGGTGAGTGCGAGGTTGGCGAGCATGTAGGCCGTGGCAAACAGACGCTCGCCCGTGGTCTCTGGCGAGTAGTCTCCGTACCCGACGGTGCAGAGGGTCGTGACCGCCTAATTAACTATTAATTGACTATTAATTATTAATTACGCCCCCGACGGTGCAGAGGGTCGCGACCGCCCAGTATATCGCGAGCACCCACTGCTGGCCCCAGCCCTGCGCGTCGCCGAGGCCGTGCTCAAACATCTCCTCGCCCGGCGCGGCGAGGTACCAGATCGTGCAGCCGCCGACGTGCGCGTCGAGCAGCAGCAGGAGCGTGAACTTGATCGCGAGGAGGCCTCCGTACGAGAGCCGCTCGTCGAGCTCGAGCTGCCAGAAGAGCGCAGAGAGGCGGCGTGCGCGGAGGAAACGCAGGTAGGCCAGCAATCTGATCGAAGTCAGCGAGTCGACCGGCACTGCCGCCAGCATGTCGAGAAGCAGCCACTTCCGGCAATAGCGCCGCGCAACCGCACTAGGCTGCGACACGACCTCGCCAGTAGTGGCTCGCTCGTACGTCAGGACGAGCGATACGAGCACGTCCAACGAGAAGAAGAGGTCGGCAGCGTGGCTGGCGGCGGCGAGCGGCGGCGACCCGTCAAAGAAGGCGAGTTGCAGCGGCACGGCCATGAGCGTCGCCACCGTGCCGAGCAGCGCCACATAGCGCCACGCAGCGTATGCGGCGCCCTTGTGGCTGATCGTCCAGCAAGAGCCGGTCGCAAGTGCACTCTGACGTGAGCCCGGCACCACGACAGCATCGCTGTCGAGGAGTGGCGCGCGGAGGAGCTGCTGCTGGCGGGACATCGTGTGAATCAGGAGCGGCCCGGAGAGCGTAAAGAGCAGGGGCAGAGCGATGACCACTTGCCGGCATCGAATGGTTCCGCCATCGAATGAGAGGGGTGCAGGAAAAAAAAAGTATTATCCTAACGGTGTGGGGGCGCGGAGGGCTTGTTGGCGAGCCAAAATGGTGTTTTCCGAGGCGCTGCGCTAGGCTCAGAGCGAGTTCGCGCTGCGCTAGGCTCAGACGGCGAGTTCGCGCTGCGCTAGGCCCAGACGGCGAGTTCGCGCTGCGCTAGGCTCACAGATGCGAGTGCGCTGCGATAGAAGAAAAAAACAGCTTCGAAACGACAACCGAAGGGAGGACTGTGTAGTGTAATCATGTGTCAAGAATCGTGCTGCTGCTGCTGCTGCTCGCCCGCGGGCAGCCTTCGCCGCCTCGGCCGCCGCCTTGCGCTCGGCGCGTCGCCGCGCCCCCTCCACCTCCTCACGCACCATTCGGATGCGGCCGGCGCGGGTGGGGTCGGGCGGAAGCCCCTCCGACTCGAACACGGGCCCCGTGAGGACAACGTCGTCCGGCAGGAGGAAGGCCGGTGGCGGAGGGAAAACGGTAGCGACTCCGCCCGGCGGCAGCGGCACCACCGCATCCGCGCCACCACCGTCGGCGAATTGCTGACGGCAGCGCTCCAAGACGGGAGAGCCACCGGGCCGGCCTCCAACGCCGAGCGGGCGCGGAGGAGTGTTGCCGACGTCCGAGAGCGCAGTGCGTCGGTGCGGCGAGCCTCCGCCGCCACCTCCGCCGCAGGCGTGCGGCCCGCTCGACTGTGACATGAAGCAAATCTTGCCCAGACACAATGACCCTGCGCTCGCCTGCTGCTTTCGCCGAGTCACGCCGGGAGTTTGAGAATTCTTTTTCACCCAAACCTTTTTTGGCCGTGATACTGGTGGTTTAGCGACCAGCATGGCAGCCTCCAGCGACCTGCAGGCTCTGCAGCTTGAGAATCGGAACCTGCAGCAAAAGCTCGACTGGAAGCAGCTCAAGATCAACGAGCTCGAGACGAAAGTTCGCGATCTCCGCGGTGGCGGCCTCGCCGCCGACCTCGGGCGCCTCGAGCGGTCCATCGGCCGCCTCTCGCTGCAGATGGAGCACGTCCAGCTCGTCATCAAGAAGCCGGAGTGGTCGTTTCACACCTTTGCGATGCCGGAGAAGACCGCCTCCTCGGCGCACACCATCTTTGTCCGGCCGCCCAGCGGGGACCGGATCGAGGTCACCATTCCGCCGGGCAAGCAGCCCGGCGAGGTCTTCACCGTCATGCTCAAGGACGAGGACGCGTACCCGCCGGACTGGCCGTGGCACGCGGCGCCGCCCGCGGCGCCCGCGCACTCCGCGCCGCCGCCGTGGGCGGAGGAGCAGCAGCAGGAGGAGGAGGGCGAGGACGGGGAGGAGGGCGCAGGCGAGGAAGGCGCAGACGAGGCGGCCCTCCGGAAGAAAGCCAAGGCAAAGGCCGATGTCGAGCGGCGCAAGGAGCAGCGGCACGCCGCGGCCGCGGCGGCAGGCCGCGTGCCCGGCCAGCATGGCAACCCAAACTGCCGCGCGCGGCCGGCAGAGCCGGAGGGAGGCGCGGCAGGAGGTCCCTCCTCCTCGCGCATGGCTGTGGAGTGAGTCCCGAAGGTGTGCGCTGAGAGGTGTGCAGTGGTGCACCGGAGGTGAGGACGGGAGGGAGGGCTGCGAGCCACTCTTGTGTGTGTGCGGCGCCACGCCTCACGAGGTCTCCGTTTTTATTCATTTATTTGCCACGCGCACGCCGTCCCCCTCACTCACAGAGTGTCACACACACCACACGGCCCTGCGTGGCCGCGGGAAGGGTGTTGGTTGAGACGCGGGGCGACTGCGGACTGGGTGGGCGGGGCGAGGGCGGAGGGGCGGAGCAGCGACGCGCGCGCGACGGAGGGGCGGAGCAGCGACCGCTGCAGCGGTCGCTGCTCCGTCTGTGCCAGAGACACGCGCTCTGCCCCTCCACAGAGCGCGCGTGAGGCAAGGTGGGGGCAAGCGTGGCGGCGCGGGGACGCGCGGCGGCGGCGGCGAGCATCCGAGCGCTCCGTGCGCGGTGAGGCGGCCGGGCGAGGGCGCGGCGGGCGACGGGGCAAGGGAGCAGCCGGGCGAGGAGAGGTAGGAGGTGCTCGCCGGCGAGCGCTCCCGCGCCTGCGAAGGGGCAAGGCCTGAGGGCGGGCGGGCGGGCGGGCGGGCGGGCGCGGGTGGGGGGGATAAACGCTGCGCCGCCAAAGGAACCAGCGACACTGGCCGCGGCTCGTCGCCACGCGCCGGCTCGGAAGAGGGGCTGTCGGCGGCGAAGCAGAGTGGCACGCCTCGCCGCTCGAGCCGCCGACAGCCCCCCTCCTCGACGTGATGGCCGCTCCCGGAGCCGGCCGGTGCGCGCCCGACCCACGCCCCCTCTCGCACCCCTCCGACCCCCCCTGCGCGGCGCACCCGTCCGCTGTGCGCCGGCTCGAGCGCCTATTGCCAAATCGCGACGTTTGAGCGCAGCGCACGCATCCTCTGGGCGCCTGAGCGCGGCGGAATCTTGCCAGAATGTGGCCGCAGGAAGAGCCTCCGGCGGGCCTCCGGCGGACGCCTGGCGGCGTGGCGCTGCGCGCCGGCCTGCGGCCCAAAGCCCGAACGAGCGGTCAAGTTAACTTGACGCGCCGAATCCCTTGGTTGGCCCTCGCAGCTGTGATACAAAAGTGGGGACGCGCCTGGCGGCGCGCCCCCAAAAATTTTTTCTTTTCTTTTGAGAGCAGGACGCCGGGTTTGTCTTGTATGTGCATGTCGGGCCTGGGTGTGTGTGAGGGGCAGCGGGGCGGGAGCGTGCGGGGCAGAGGCCCAACGTCGGGCGGCTTGTCGGGGTCCGGAGCATTCGAGGGGGGAGCGAGGAGGGGAGGATGGGCGGTCGGCGTCGGAGTAGCAGGCTGCAGGGCGTACGGGGTAGCCGTCACTTTCCTGCCTCACAAGGGCGGGGCTGTCCCGGAAAGTGAGAAACGCCGGGCAGCGTGGCGCATTACTGAACCCTCCCATACGTGCTTGTGCTTCCTCCTTCGCTGTCCCATCTCCTCATCTCTTTCCCGCCTGGGCGGGGCGGTGGGCGGGCGCGCGGTGCGGCGTGGCGTGTGCGTGTGTGCGGCTGCAACGGAGGACCGCTCGCAGAGGACCATTGGGTTTGTACTATTAACAACGAAGGCGCTCTCAAAAAAAAAAAAAACGAAAATTTCTTTGGCTCGTCTGCCCCAGCCGCAGGCCGCAGCCCGCAGCAAGGGTTCAACTCACTTCTTTGCGAGCGTGACGGCAAGCTGCGTCAACTCCTCCTTGAACTCAGCCAGCACGCCTTGCTCGTGGAGTCGGAGGGCATCGCCACTTTTACGGCGCTGCAGCGGCGCGGCGTGCCGAGCGAGATGCTGTATCTCCCCGGCGAGAACCACCACTGCCTGAACCCGCAAAACAGCGTCGTCTGGCACGAGACCGTGATGCGGTGGATCAAGTCGTGGACTGAGTGAGTCGAGAAAGAAGTGGTCCGAGCCATCGAGGGCAGGGCAGGAGCCACCGAGAGGCCGCACTATGATATTCTACGGCACTCGTTGTGTGAGGTGGAGGACTAGAGGAGTAGGTATAAGGAGACAGACCAGGACCAGCGCCGCAAGCCTAAGCGAAACCCGTTGGCTTGTTGCACCTGGACATGGGTGGACGCAGGATCCTGCATACTTGGAGCACTTGGAAAAGAAAGAAAGAAAAAAACAGACAACTCAAGGGTTTGTTCCGAAGGGAGGGATGGGAGGACGGCACGAATAAATAAATAAATACAACGGACATCCCAAGCTAGGGCTGGGTCGAGGACAGACACGTCCCCACCTTTGCAGGATTTTGCAAAAGCGAGGGGGGAGGGCGCATCGCCGCGCGGAGAGGGCTGGGCACAGGGCACAGGGGATCTCTCTCGCATAGGATATGCACTCGGCGGCACGAGGGCAAGGCTGGGCGTCCTATGTTTGTGCTCCCCCCCGGACCCCTCGCTCTCGGGCACTAACCATCTGACCACTCATCGACGGGGCTTGGCGAGCGGCCGCGCTGCGGGGCAGGGCTGGTGAGAATGGGCTCTGGCCACTCGCCCGTGCGGTTGTAACCCCGCATCTGTCGGACAGAGGCCTCGACCGCCCCTCGCGGCAAGCTCTCGAGCAGCTCGAGAAGCTCGCCCGCCGCCATCGCCGCCTCAAACTGCTCCCTCATGCCGAGCGCGCCGCATACCCTGCGGACCGCCGATATGGGGTTCCCCGAGCGATAAGAGGCCCTGCACTTCGTCCGGCGTATCGGTTTCATAGCCGGACGAGTCAGCGGAGGCGGCCCGCTTGGCGGGCGGAGAGTCGGGCGACGGCGAGCGCGACTGGCGCGAGGGCCCGCTGCCGCGCGCGGACAGCGCGTTCTTGTCAACGAGACGGGGTCCAGCATCGGCACGGCCCCTGGCACCGCGGCCCTTGCCGCGCTGCTGCTGCCCACGCTTCCTGCCCGGGTTAGGGACAGTGAAGGAGCAGCCGCGCACTCCGCCGCCGCTGGGCGGCGGCGGCGGCTCCGTGGCCTGCGCCTGCCGCTCCTGGCGCACAGCGCGCTCGAGCTGCGAGTGCGGGTGCAGCTGTACGATGACGTCGCCGCTCTGCGTCGCGGTGAAGGAGACCGAGTACGGCGCTTCGCCGTCGTTCTTCTTCTCCGCGTAGACGAGCGCGTAGTCGCACACCTGAACGCCATGCGTCAGGCGCTGTTTGAAGAATTGTTCGGCACGAGTGCAGTCGGTAAGCGCGCGGGAATTTCTTTTCCTCGCATGTCCAAATCGCCGCGCCGCCGCTCGCGCCGCCTCGCCGCCGCCTCCACCGCCGCGCCCTCGCCAGACACGCCGCCGCCCACCCGCCTCCTCGACCTCCCCACGGAGCTCCTCGCGCGCGCCCTCTCTCGCTGCGAACCCCTCGACATCGCTCGCGTCGCGGCCGTCTCTCTCCTCTTCCACGCCTCGCTCGCGGCGGAGGGCATCCGCTTGTGGGCGCAAGAGCGCGGCTTCGAGCTGCCGGCGCAGCCAGAGGGCGAGAGCTGCGCCGTGCAGTGGCTGTGCTTCGCCGCGCTGCTGCGCGAGATCAACCCGCCGGTGAGGCTTGCGGCAGGCCGTCGGCACAGCCTCTTCATCGACGGCGAGGGGCGGCTCTCGTCGTGCGGCACGGCTGAGGCTGCCGGGACTGCTCGGCCACGGCGAGGGTGTGACGCGGCTGAACACGCCGACCCGCATCCCGTCGACGCTGGGTGAGCGCGTCGTGAGCGTGTCGGCTGGAGTTGAGCACAGCCTCGCCATCACCGCCAACGGGGCCGTCTGGAGCTGGGGCTGGGGAGGCTTTGGCAAGTTGGGCCACGGTGACAAGCAGGACCAGCTGCTGCCCAAGAAGATCGAGGCCTTTGCCGGCCAGCGTATCGTCGCTGTGTCGGCTGCAGGCGGGCACAGCCTCGCCCTCGCCGCCGACGGCAGTGTCTGGAGCTGGGGCCATGGAGGCTTTGGCAAGCTGGGCCACGGCGACGAGCAGAACCAGCTGCTGCCGAAGAAGGTCGAGGCCTTCGCTGGCCAGCGCGTCGTCGCCGTGTCGGCTGGAGATGCTCACAGTCTCGCAATCACCGCCGACGGCGCTGTCTGGAGCTGGGGCCATGGAGGCTTTGGCAAGCTGGGCCACGGCGATCAGCAGAACCAGCTGCTGCCCAAGAAGGTCGAGGCCTTTGCTGATCAGCGCGTCGTCGCTGTTTCGGCAGGACTCTCGCACAGCTTCGCAATCACCGCCGACGGAGCCGCCTGGAGCTGGGGCTGCGGGGGAGATGGCCGGCTGGGCCACGGCGACGAGCAGCGCCAGCTGCTGCCCAAGAAGATCGAGGCCTTTGCTGGGCGGCACGTCGCCGCTGTGGTGGCTGGATCCCAGCACAGCCTCGCCATCACCGCCGACGGTGCCGTCTGGAGCTGGGGCAATGGAGTCTTTGGCCGGTTGGGCCACGGCGACGATCAGAACCAGCTGCTGCCCAAGAAGGTCGAGGCCTTGGCTGGCCGGTGTGTCGTCGCTGTGTCGGCTGGACCAAGGCACAGCCTCGCCCTCACCGCCGATGACGCCGTCTTCGCCTGGGGAAAGGGCGTGCGCGGCTGCCTAGGCCACGGCGACGACCTGTCGAACCAGCTGCTGCCCAAGAAGATCGAGGCGTGGGGTCTAGGGCAGTGAGGAGGGGGCATGAATGCGCAGTCGGCGGCCGCGAAAGCGCGTTCAGCTCGCTGGCCTCCACTACACGCCTCGCGCGACGGCCGGCTGCATGTGACGGGCGTGTAGCTGCGGGAGACGGGCGAGACGTGCAAGGTGGGGCTCTACATGGGCGCCGGCGTGACACTTGTTTTGAGGCTTTGGGTGTTTAAAATGAACTCAGGGGCACGGGACGCGGCACAAACGGCTTCTCGAGAACGGCTTGGGAGCACTTGGACCGCAACTTGGAGTGCGATTGGCCCCGCGCACTTGGAGCACTTGCGACTTGGAGAAGGCCTAGTCTGGCCGGTTTTTTTGCGGTATCTTGATGTATCTCTCCATATCTGACCATATCCCGCCATATCCCGCCATATCCCGCCATATCCCGCCATATCCTGCCGTATCCTGCCCGCCTCACGCCGAGCAGCCCGGCCGTCACTCGCCTAAGCGCCTAAGCGGCCTAAGCGGGGGGTGCTTAGGGTGCTTAGGCGCTTAGGCGGCCCTTGCGAGCGTGGCGGCGTGGTGGTATCTCAGCATATCCGCGTGTATCTCCCGGTATCCCGCCATATCCCGCCATATCCCGCCATATCCCGCCGCGGATACCGCGAAAAAAACCGGCCAGCCTAGGCATTGGAGAGGCCCGCCGAGCGAGTGCGAGCCGGCAGCCGCATCCGCGGCCATGTCTCCCGGCGCCGCGAGCGAGCGGCGCAAAGAAGAGAGGCAAACCCGTGCGCCCGAATAATAATAATAGAGCAATCATCTCCAGGGAAGGGACAGTGCGCACCCCGCCCCGCCCCGAAAAAGAAAGAAAGAACGAAGACAGACAACCCAAGGGAGGGATGGGAGGACGGCACCACACAGGGATTTTAAAGGATTCTTCTGCAAACCGAAGGATTTTGCGGCCTGCTCAGAGTGAGGCACCCGCAGAAACTCACGGCCGTCAAACTAGACGCCAACACTCCTCCTTTACCCGCCGGGCGGGCTAGAGGCCTCGCGGCCGTTGGCCCTAGCACCCAGAGCGGGATGAGATTCGCCGACGTCAACGCGGCGCGGCTGCATTTCGAACGCGCCACACCGACCCCGTCGAGAGGCGCCAGCTAGCACCGCTCGTCGGCCGCCACAACCGAGCTGGTCGGCATCTGAGTTGAGGCCTGCATCAAGCTGCATGAGTGCATCGGCTGCGGCCTCAACAGGTCCAGGCCGCTGCTGGATCTCACAGACGGCGTGCTGCTGGGGGCGGGCCCGAGACGGCTGCAAATGAGCCGAGTGCAGTGGCGAGCCAGAGGCTACCAGGGTCGTCAAGTGGTGGTCCATGGCCACTCTGAGCAGGGCTGTGCTTTGGTGGGGCTGTGCTTGAGCATGTGTGAAGTGGGAGTGCGTGCCGGCGGTGTCTGTGGGTGAAACAGGCGTGTATGAGGCCGGAGAGCCGTGGTATGAGCCAGAGTGGGCTTCATCACCCAAGATAAGTGCGGTTAAGGATAGCTCAGACTTGCTACTGATAGGCCTGGGCCAGTAGAGCGACAGAGAAGACGAGGTGGTGAGCTGGGAAGCCGCCTCGTCGGCACCTGGACGTGTCGCGATGAAGTGCCAAGAAGCACCTTTTGCGGCTATTGCTCAAAACTGTGGGAGAGAAGGCCTACATATTATGACTGCATGCCTGCATGTGATGCATGAGGTCTGCGGGACGAGACATATCACGGTCGTTGGCACCGGTAATGGCCGCCAGAATGCCCTCGCAATCGCCTCGGATGGGGCCCACCGGAGACAATCTCGAGCCCTCTCCGTGGCATCACGAGCCGGCGTGAGCTTGGAGACCCAACATAAGTGCGGTTTCAGACACCTCCGGCCTGCTGCTGATGGACCTGGGCCAAGAGAGCGACAGAGAAGGCGAGGTGTGAGCTGAGAGGCTGGAGCGTCCGCGTGTGACCTGGTCGCGATGCAAGTGCTACGAAGCGCCTTTTGCGGCTATTGCTCAAAACTGTGGGAGAGAAGGCCTACATATTATGACTGCATGCATGCGCCTGGTGCATGAGGGCTATGGGTCGGGACATATCACGGTCGATGGCGCCGGTATTGACCGCCGTAATGCCCTCGCAGTCGCCTCGGACGGGGTCCACCGGAGACAATCTCGACCCCTCCCGGGGGAACCCCAACCGGGCGGGACTTGGAAACCCAAAAAAAAGGGGGGTTCGGAACCCACCCGCTTGCTATCTAATGGCCCGGGCCAAGAAAACCACCAGAAAAGCCAAGGGGTTAACTTAGAAGCTGGACTCTCCGCCTCCGACCTGTGCCCCAAGCAAGTGCCACGAAGCACCTTTTGCGGCTATTGCTCAAAACTGCGGGAGAGAAGGGCTACATATTATGACCGCATGCATGCATCTGATGCATGAGGTCTGCGGGACGAGACATATCACGGTCGATGGCGCCGGTAATGACCTCCGGAAAGCCCTCACAATCGCCTCAGATGGGG
>NW_005199188.1:72381-88537 GCF_000372725.1 Emiliania huxleyi CCMP1516
GGCTGGAGATTGTTTTCCGGCGGCCCCCTCCGAGGCGATTTCGAGGGCATTCCGGCGGTCATTACCGGCGCCAACGACCGTGATATGTCTCGTACCGGCAGACTTCATGCATCACATGCAGGCATGCAGTCATAATATGTAGGCCTTCTCTCCCACAGTTTTGAGCAATAGCCGCAAAAGGTGCTTCTTGGCACTTCATCGCGACACGTCCAGGTGCCGACGAGGCGGCTTCCCAGCTCACCACCTCGCCTTCCCTGTCGCTCTCCTGGCCCAGGCCCATCAGCAGCAAGCCGGATCTGTCCCAAACCGCACTTATCTTGGGTCTTCAAGGTCACGCCGGCTCGTGATGCCACGGAGAGGGCTCGAGATTGTCTCCGGTGGACCCCATCTGAGCCTATTGTGAGGGCTTTCCGGAGGCAATTACCGGCGCCATCGACCGTGATATGTCCCGACCCACAGCCCTCATGCACCAGGCGCATGCATGCGGTCATAATATGTAGCCCTTCTCTCCCGAAGTTTGGAGCAATAGCCGCAAAAGGCGCTTCGTAGCACTTGCATCGCGACCAGGTCACACGCGGACGCTCCAGCCTCTCAGCTCACCACCTCGCCTTTCCTGTCGCTCTCCTGGCCCAGGCCAATCGATAGCAAGCCTGAGGTGTCTGAAACCGCACTTATGTTGGGTCTCCAAGCTCACGC
Source organism: Emiliania huxleyi CCMP1516 (assembly GCF_000372725.1). NCBI lineage: Eukaryota > Haptophyta > Isochrysidales > Noelaerhabdaceae > Emiliania > Emiliania huxleyi. Next base: position 73,078 of record NW_005199188.1, read on the forward strand.
CGGCTCGTGATGCCACGGAGAGGGCTCGAGATTGTCTCCGGTGGACCCCGTCCGAGGCGACTGCGAGGGCATTACGGCGGTCAATACCGGCGCCATCGACCGTGATATGTCCCGACCCATAGCCCTCATGCACCAGGCGCATGCATGCAGTCATAATATGTAGGCCTTCTCTCCCACAGTTTTGAGCAATAGCCGCAAAAGGCGCTTCGTAGCACTTGCATCGCGACCAGGTCACACGCGGACGCTCCAGCCTCTCAGCTCACACCTCGCCTTCTCTGTCGCTCTCTTGGCCCAGGTCCATCAGCAGCAGGCCGGAGGTGTCTGAAACCGCACTTATGTTGGGTCTCCAAGCTCACGCCGGCTCGTGATGCCACGGAGAGGGCTCGAGATTGTCCCCGGTGGACCCCATCCGAGGCGATTGCGAGGGCATTCCGGCGGTCATTACCGGCGCCAACGACCGTGATATGTCTCGTCCCGCAGACCTCATGCATCACATGCAGGCATGCAGTCATAATATGTAGGCCTTCTCTCCCACAGTTTTGAGCAATAGCCGCAAAAGGTGCTTCTTGGCACTTCATCGCGACACGTCCAGGTGCCGACGAGGCGGCTTCCCAGCTCACCACCTCGCCTTCCCTGTCGCTCTCCTGGCCCAGGCCCATCAGCAGCAAGCCGGATCTGTCCCAAACCGCACTTATCTTGGGTCTTCAAGGTCACGCCGGCTCGTGATGCCACGGAGAGGGCTCGAGATTGTCTCCGGTGGACCCCATCTGAGCCTATTGTGAGGGCTTTCCGGAGGCAATTACCGGCGCCATCGACCGTGATATGTCCCGACCCACAGCCCTCATGCACCAGGCGCATGCATGCGGTCATAATATGTAGCCCTTCTCTCCCACAGTTTTGAGCAATAGCCGCAAAAGGCGCTTCGTAGCACTTGCATCGCGACCAGGTCACACGCGGACGCTCCAGCCTCTCAGCTCACACCTCGCCTTCTCTGTCGCTCTCTTGGCCCAGGTCCATCAGCAGCAGGCCGGAGGTGTCTGAAACCGCACTTATGTTGGGTCTCCAAGCTCACGCCGGCTCGTGATGCCACGGAGAGGGCTCGAGATTGTCCCCGGTGGACCCCATCCGAGGCGATTGCGAGGGCATTACGGCGGTCATTACCGGTGCCAACGACCGTGATATGTCTCGTCCCGCAGACCTCATGCATCACATGCAGGCATGCAGTCATAATATGTAGGCCTTCTCTCCCACAGTTTTGAGCAATAGCCGCAAAAGGTGCTTCTTGGCACTTCATCGCGACACGTCCAGGTGCCGACGAGGCGGCTTCCCAGCTCACCACCTCGCATTCTCTGTCGCTCTACTGGCCCAGGCCTATCAGTAGCAAGTCTGAGCTATCCGTAACCGCACTTATCTTGGGTGATGAAGCCCACTCTGGCTCATACCACGGCTCTCCGGCCTCATACACGCCTGTTTCACCCACAGACACCGCCGGCACGCACTCCCACTTCACATATGCTCAAGCAAAGCCCCACCAAAGCACAGCCCTGATCAGAATGGGCAAGGGCTACCACCTGGTGACCCTGGTAGCCTCTGGCTCGCCACTGCACTCGGCTCCTCTGCAGCGGTCTCGGCTCTCGCCACGACAGCACGCCGACGGCAAGCTTTGAGGTCCGTCGGGTGGACCTGCTGTGGCCGCAGCCGCCCCTCACATGCAGCTAGTACCAGGACTCGACACTGGGCCCGCTCATCTTGGTCGTGGCGGTGTGTGTGAAGGATGCGCGGCCGAGCCGCTGGCTGGCGCCGCTTGAGCGTCCGAGATGGCCGCAGCACAAGCTGTACGCGCTGTCACGCGTGGCGTGCACGGCCGCGATGGGTAGGCTTGTTGTCGGGGCGCGCTCGGCGCCCGAGAGGTGCGGCTCCGGGCTCGGCATCGGCGGTGGAGTGTGAGCGGCCACCAAAGGACCTTTGGTCCGCTTAGAGAGTGCGACAGTTTGCTTCGGTATTCAAAAGAATGCTTTAAGGAGAGGTGTGTGATGCGCTAGCGACCCGAGTTCCTTTTTACGAGTTTTCCACAACATAGCATGACGTTACGAAAACGGATATGGCTCCTCCAGCACCAACGTTCTCTTTGCCAAAGGAGCTCCCGTCGGTGCTGAAGGCCTTCACGCGGGAAGTGCTTCGCGCTAATCCGGCCGACATATACTCCTTCGGCGTAGGTCGCAGCACACGCAGGTGGGAGACCTGATCGGAGAGAGGCCATCGAGACTGATTCGAAGGCGAGGAACGAGTTGGCACTTGGCTCAAACAAATCCGAATCTCGCCTTGTGCTAGGCCGGACCCCTTAACCGCCACACCCTTTGTCAAAAGAGTACGCATCCTGTTCCTCTGGGGGGGCGCGGGGGCCCTAGAGGGCACCCATGCGGGGGGGAGATGGGGTCCCCCGGCCCGCCGCAGGCGCCGATTTTTTCGAGTTTTTTTTAAAGAACGAAAACAGACAACCCAAGGGAGGGATGGGAGGACGGCACGCCGCCACCACACAGGCGCCCGAGTTGCTAGGCAGGATTTCTTTTTTCTTCAATTCGTTCCGCCGCCTGACAAGCTCAGCCTCCCAGCCGCCGCCAGCCCGCTCGCTGCCTCTCCACCGCCTCTGATGACCTGCCCGTTGCTGCGACCCGCATCGCTGCGAGCGGTGCGCGGCCCGTTGCACCTTGCGCGGTCACCCGGCCTCGCCGCGGTCCGGCTCCAGCTCGAGGCGGCCGACGGCCTCCGCCGCCGCCGCTCGTACTGCAGCGCGGCTTTGCACGCGCTCGACTGGCAGCCGCTCGACTCGGGTGGCGCCTCGTGGACGCGCGTGCCAAAGCTGTGGCAAAAGATGGGCGAGGGCGCGGTGTTGCTCCGGGCGCACGGGATCGTGCCGCCAGAGGTTCGCGAGGCGGTGTGGGCGCTCATCCCGCGGCTGAGCTTTGACCGCGACGCGGACAGCGTCGACGGCGCGCCCACCTTTGAGCTGCGCTGGGCGCGGGAAGGTCGCTTCACCCATGACGGCCTCGCGGCGCTCCTTGCCGAGACGGTCGAGGAGCGGCTGCTGCCTCTGCTGCGCCGTTCGCCGCTCTGCGACCAGGGCGGCGGCTCCGAGCTGGTGCTGTGCGAGACTGAATTAATCATGAATAGTTGATTAATAGTTAATTAGGCTCCGAGCTGGTGCTGTGCGAGGCACTCGTGCGGTACTACGAGGACGGGCGCAGGCGCGTCCACCCGGCGCACTTTGACGCCGACGCGCTCGTGACTGCCGTGTTTGAGGTCTCGCCGCCCGACGGCTTCGAGGGCGGCTTCTACGTCCAGCCTGGGGCTCACGTCTCCTCGCGGCTGCCCGTGCGGCTCGAGGCGGGGGAGGTGATCGCGCACTCGTTTGACCTGCAGCACGGGGTCGAGGTGAGCTCCCCATATCTCCCCATCTCTCCCCATCTCTCCCCATCTCTCCCCACCTCTCCCCATCTCTCCCCATCTCTCCCCATCTCTCCCCATCTCTCCCCATCTCTCCCCATCTCTCCCCATCTCTCCATCTCTCCCCATCTCTCCCCATCTCTCCCCATCTCTCCCCATCTCTCCCCATCTCTCCCCATCTCTCCCCACCTCTCCCCACCTCTCCCCACCTCTCCCTGCAGCATGGTGTCGAGGTGCCGTTCTCCGCGCGTTGGCGCCCGCACCTCTGAGCCACTCTGTTCACCTCCGTGCCGCTCCGCACCTCTGCACTCCACACCTCGTTGCCACTGCACCGCTATGCCACTCCGCACCTCCGAACGAGGCTCAGCCTGCACCTCTGAGCTCCGCCGTCGCCTCCTCCCTCCTCCGCGCGCGTCGCCGCCGCGGCCAGGTGAGCTCCGGCACGCGCTGCTCCCCCCATATCTCCCCATATCCCCCCATATCTCCCCATATCTCCCCACATCTCCCCAGGTGAGCTCCGGCACGCGCTGCTCCCTCATCCTCTGGTTCGCCGACTCTGCAGCCGCGTGCAAGGACAAGAGCCGGCCGTGGTACGAGCGCGCCGCCGCCAACGGCAAACGCTCGCCGCTGCAGAGTGCCCCTCAGACGCAGATATGGGGAGATATGGGGAGATATGGGGAGATATGGGGAGAGGTGGGGAGAGGTGGGGAGAGGTGGGGAGAGGTGGGGAGAGGTGGGGAGAGGTGGGGAGAGATAGAGTGCCCCTCAGACGCAGAGCTGAGCGCGAGACTGCGCGTCTCTGCTGTGAGCAGGCAGCGTCGACGCGCTCTACAACCTGGCCAAGAGTCGGCGCGTCGACGACCCGCGCGGCTCGCTCCGCGGCATGCGGGACGCGGCAGAGGCGGGCCACTTCATGGCGCAAAACGACCTGGTGCGAGGCCAGAGCAGCAGCCGCAGCAGCAGCAGCAGCAGCAGCAGCAGCAGCAGCAGCAGCAGCAGGCGCCTGCTCCTGCACACACACACCCTCCTCGATGCCGCGTCTCTCTTCACCAGGCGGGCATGCGGCTCGAGGGACGGGGGCTTGATTAATAGTTAATAGTTCGTAAATAGTCAATTAGGCGGGCATGCTGCTCGAGGGACGGGGGCTGCCCGGCACCGCTACTCGCACGAGGCCGGAGCCTTGCTCCACGCCCGCCGCACGGCCGTCGCCACGACTCGCGTCGCATAGGCGCGGAGCCAGGACACTTCCGTGAACCTTCTATGTGCCTTCCATGATCCTAGACTTGGCTCCGTGCAGGCGCGGAGCCGGACGAGGCGGGCGCGGAGCGGTGGCTCAAGGAGAGCGCCGGGCAGGGATTCTACCGCGCGATGGTCGGGCTGGCCGTCCTGTGGGGAGATATAGGGAGACATAGGGAGATATGGGGAGATATGGGGAGATATAGGTCGGGCTGGCCGTCCTGTGCGCTCGCCGCGAGAGGGCGGAGGAGGCGCTGTCGTGGCTGCGGCGGGCGGCGGAGCAGCGGGCAGACCCGGAGGCGTGCGGGCCGCATGAGTGGGAGTAGCGAGCAGGAGTAGGAGTAGCGAGCAGGAGTAGGAGTAGACACTCTGCCCCTGTCCGGAGGCGCGGGCCGCAGAAGAGCCTTCATCTGCCTCGCACCCGTGCCACATTCCTACAAGCACGCGCCCCTTTCTTCCCGCCGCCCTCCGCCGCGCAGGTGCTATTTGCGTTGGGGATGAACTATTTGCACGGCACTCTCTCCGCCGCCAAAGACGCGGACCTCGCCGCAGAGTGGCTCGGCGGAGCGGCGGAGATGGGGCACCCAGCGGCGCAGGCGCAGCTCGGGCTGCTGCTGCTCAGCGGCGCCGACGGAGGGGGCGGGGAGGGGGCGAGCGGCGCCGAGTTGTGGCTGCGCCGTGCACACGAGCAGGGCAGCTTCGACGCCGCGACCGCCCTGGCCGGTCGGTACTTGCGCGGCGGCAGAGTCGGCGAGCTGGGCGGCCTCGTCGTGGGAAGGCTGCGGAGGGCCGGGCACGTCTCGTCAAAGTGGAGCTGGAGGTAGCGCGTAGCGGGCGTTGTAGCTTGTACAGACAGACCGCTACACTCTACAGTCATGTCTCATGAGGGTCAAAAACGCGCGTTAAAACGCGTTCCTCTTGAGGTTGTCGTGTTGTATGCACATCGCCTGTTATTCTGATTTCCCGCTCTTTTCGCTTTCGAGAGGGGGAGCGGTGCACACTTCTGGAGTGAGTGGGGACTCTGGAGTCTGCTCGCGCAGCTCGTCTCGACAGGGTCTCTCTCGGTGCGACTCGCTTATCTCCGCAGTAATCAACGACAGGGAGAGTGCCAGCGGGGCCCCTCCGTCGGAGACCGCCCCTCGCGCACACGCGCGCAGCGCGTCATGGAGTCATGTGTGTACAGCTGCAAGTGTCAGGTCGCAAGTCGGTCCGATCCGGACGCGGTCGCCACGCACCGCGCGGCGTGTTCAGCGCAAGTGCCGCGTGCCGCCTCAGAAGCCGGGCGACATGACGCGCACGTGGTGCTCGGCGGCGGAGATGGTGCGCCCCATCGCCTCGACCGTCTCGCAAGGGAACTTGCCGACGGCGCACTCCCCGGAGAGCATCACCGCGTCGCTGCCTATAAAAAAGAAACACGCGCTCAAAAAGAAATAGAGCACTCGCCGGAGAGCATCACCGCGTCGCTGCCGTCGAAGATTGCGTTCGCGACGTCGCTGACCTGGCGGGAGATATGGGGATGTAGGGGGAGATGGGGGGAGATAGGGGGAGATATGGGGAGACTTCTCGAGCACGTCGCTGACCTCGGCGCGCGTTGGCACGGGCGCGTCGATCATCGACTCCATCATCTGCGTCGCGGTGATGCAAAACTTGTTCGCCTCGTTTGCTTTCTTGATGAGGAACTTTTGGGCGAAGGGCACCCGCTCCAGGCCGAGCTCAACGCCTAGAGACGAGCACCATCTCTCCCCATATCTCCCCATATCTCCCCATATCTCCCCATAGCTCGACGCCTAGAGACGACCACACCACACCACTCGCCGCTCAGGAGACTCGGCGGCACGGTCGGCGCGCCGCGGGCGAGGGGGGCGGCGGTGCCGAGGTCGCCGCGCGCCACCATCAGCTAATCTCGGGCTGATCTCGGGCTAATCTCGTGCCGAGGTCGCCGCGCGCCACCATCAGCCCGTCGGAGAGGGCGAGGATCTCGTCAATGTTCTTGAGTGCCGCCGGCTTCTCGATCTTTGGGATGATGAGGGGGCGCTGCTCCTGGGGAGATATGGGGAGATATGGGGAAGATATGGGGGAGATCTGGGATGATGAGGGGGCGCTGCTCCTTGGGCATTCCCTTTGCGTCCATGATGTCGATCAGCTCCTGGGGAGATACGGGGAGATATGGGGAGATATGATGACGATCGGCTCCTGGAGTGCCAGAGATTCGCCCGAGATTCGCCCGAGATTCGCCCGAGAGTGCCCCGAGAGTGCCCCGAGACGAGGACGACTCGCTCCTGGATGTCGCCGCCCTTTTGCATATCAGATCTCCCCATACCTCCCCCATATCTCCCCATAGCTCCTGGATGTCGCCGCCCTTTTGCATATCAGATCTCCCCATACCTCCCCCATATCTCCCCATAGCTCCTGGATGTCGCCGCCCTTTTGCATGTCAGATCTCCCCCATACCTCCCCCATATCTCCCCATAGCTCCTGGATGTCGCCGCCCTTTTGCATATCAGATCTCCCCATACCTCCCCCATATCTCCCCATAGCTCCTGGATGTCGCCGCCCTTTTGCATGTCAGATCTCCCCCATACCTCCCCCATATCTCCCCATAGCTCCTGGATGTCGCCGCCCTTTTGCATGTCAGATCTCCCCCATACCTCCCCCATATCTCCCCATAGCTCCTGGATGTCGCCGCCCTTTTGCACGAACGAGACAGCCATGTAGTCCACCTTGTCGATCAAGTACCTGCAGCGCGAGTTCGCGGCGAGCCGTCGGGAGAGGGCGACTTCGGAGGCGGCGCCCTCGGCGACGGTTCCGCACGCGGCGTCGTCGCGGTCCTTGGCGGTGAGGGCGGCGCCTAGGGGAGGTGCCTCGGGGACGTGTCATGGACGCGTCCCGGACATGTGCAGTTCCCTCGGCTGTGAGGGGTAGTGTACAGTCGATCTGAAGGTCGGGCACGTTGATACCCTTGCGGGACTTGAGCGGCCCTCCGATTGTGATCTGGCAGCGGACCTAATTCATTAACGGTGAGCTGTTAATTAACTATCAATTAACGAGCCGCCGATTGTGATCTGGCAGCGGACGGTGTCGGGCGAGACGCGCTCCGTCACCTGCGGCGGTAGGAGGGTGGGAGAGGGGCGGGGGGTGAGGAGGGGTCCGGTTGAGCGCTGTGGCGCCGCAAGCTATAATCACAGGGAGGGCCGTCGCCGGCTGATCTCGACTGATCTCGGCCGATCTCGGCCGATCTCGGCTGATCTCGAGCGGCCTTCATCGCGAGGAAGCCGTCGTTGAGCAGCACGTCCATCCCAACCTCACGACTCAGAAACCAAACCCTCAAGACGGACCACCCTCGTCGCTGCGCACGCCCCCCCCCACGCCCCTCCCACCTCAAGCCCGCGCAGCATCGCGTTCTGCTCCGTCGTGTCGGCGAGGGTGATCCGGCCGGGGACGGTGAGGTCGGCGTCGCTCTGCATGAGCGCCATCTCGACCGTCTCGCCTGATCTCGGGGGCATCTCGGCTGAGCGGGAGAATCTCCGAGAATCTCGGAGAATCTCTACAGAGAGGTGGCGGGTCCCGCCGCTCTCTCGTGCAATCTCGTGGAATCTCGTGGAATCTCGTGGAATTTCGTGGAATCTCGTGGTATCTCGTGGTATCTCGTGGTATCTCCGCGCGCCGACGACCAGCTCCACCGCCTCTCCCTGCACGGTGCCGCACCGGAACTTGGGGCCTTGCAGGTCTCCGAGGATGTAGACTTCGCGGCCGAGCTTGGCGGCGGCGGCGCGGATGATTGGAACGATCCGCTCGAAGTCGCCGCCTTGCCTGCGGCCGAGGGGGCGAGGTGCCGCTGTGAGGCGAGGGGCGTAGCGGGGAGGGCGCGGGGAGATACGGGGAGATACGGGGAGATACGGGGAGATGTGGGGAGATAGCGTCAGGCGCCGGTGCGACGAGTTGAGGCGAAAGATGTCCAGGCCGGACTGGATGAGCTTCTCGATCATCTCGGCGGTCATGGTCGCCGGCCCCAGCGTGCCAACCACCTTGCCTAGCCTCGCGAGCGGGTCGTCCGGCCGCCAATTGAGCAGCTCCGAGCCGATGTCGAGCGCAGAGCTCGGCCCGTTGTGCTTTCCGCTGTAGCCCGCGCCGCCGACCGGCGCCGCAGAGACGGAGGAGGCGGCGCTCATCGTCGCGGTCGGGCCGGCGCCGCCGCTGCCACGGGAGAGCGCGAGAGCGGCGGTCAGAGAGGGCAGGGAGACGGAGTAGGGAGAGAGACGCGAGCGGGACGGCGCCGGCGCGGGAGAGGCTTCACCCGGCGCTGCGCTTGGCGAGGTACTCGGCGAATGACTCGGCCTTGTGGATCGCCTGCTGCTTGCCCTTGGGGTCGTTGGGATCGTAGACCGTCGGCTCGGGGTCGCGCGTGGCCTCGCCGCCGCCGAAGCCCTTTCCGCCGTGCTGCAGCACGATCTGCGCGCGGCGGTGCTGGGCGGCCATCGGCACGGCGACAAAGGCGGAGGCGGTGATGCACTGCATCGCGAGGAGAGTGTAGAGCATGGTGCTCGGCGGGTGGGTGCGGGAGGCCGCGGAGGTTTGAGACGCCGGCGAGCTCAGAGCCGGATCTGTGTCCACGAAAAAGAAATAGTGAACTGGGGGCAGAGTCTGGTGCATATCCAAGTCTTAATACATGTACTGCTACTATGCCAGGAGCATATGGAGCGGCCCCGGCGTGCATTGCAACCAGTTCATTGCAACTAGCAGCCGGATCTGAGTCGGCTTATTGCATGCGGAATTTCTTTTCCAGATATTTTCTTTTTTAAGCCTGGTTGCTCTTTCGAGGTCTCGCCGACGCTCTGCTCCAAGAGACCTCGAGACCTCGACGAGCGTGCTTTTGCGCCGGGCTCGACACAGCGACGCTACCGGCCACACCCGAACACCAACGGCTCCGCAACTCTCGACGCGATGCACACTCCACACCGGGAGCCGCAAGCCTCAGCTTACGGTGGCGGCGAATGCTAGCTGTATTCGCTGGGCGTGCCACGGCGCCGGCCGGCCCACATCGTGCCGAAGCCGCAAAGTTGTGCCTGCTCAATCGTGCTGTCACTCGTGACCGCTTCGCGCCTACGTTGCTGCCACGGAGGCGCGCCGGTGTCATGTCCATTGGCGAGCAAATCATCAGACCGCGCGTGCTGCGCACGCAGCCACGCCGGCGCAGCGTGAAAGCTCTCGCCGCAATCCCAGTGCGAAGGCAGCCACCGCAGCCCAACAAGGCTGGCGCCGAGGCCAGCAGCGCGTTGCCACCCCCGACCCGATCACACCGCGGCGGCGACGCCGCCTTTGCACCGACGCGGCTGCCTTGCTGACGCCGTACCAACCTGCAGGGTGACGAGCCGCTCGCGGAGCCCAGAGCCGGTTGGTGCTGCTGTTGTCGGCCGGCCGGAGTGTCGCCGTGAGAAGCACGGCGCTGTCGGGCGGCGGCGAGCATCGAGATCGGCAGGGCGACATGCGTCCCGCTGCGGGCGGCGGCAGCACGTGGCGGGTGTACCTTTACGCCGCCGCCCGCACACAGCCAGGCTCACGAGCTGCCGCCAGAGGCTACGCCACACATTGACAGCCGCCGCACCTCCGCGTACTGGTCAGTTCGGCCCTCGTGAGCGGGCTAGACGCGTCCTTCTTCCCGGCCGGGCGCTCGAGCTCGAGCAGATCCGGGCCCAAGAGGCGAGAACGACCGTCCTCGTGGGCGAGGTCGAGTCTGCCGGCCGGCGGTGGGCGCGAGAGGCTGTGAGATGCGGAGAGCGGCTGCTGACGGGCGGGGTGGTAGGTGGCCGGTCGTGTGGAGGCGCGGTCGTGGCGGGCGACACACCGGCAGAGAGGCGACCCGTGTGCATAGCGTGTGGGTCTGTCGCCGTGCGGCGTGTGTGCGTCTGTGCTCTGTGGCGGATGTGTGCGTGGCCGGGTTGTGGGCGGGCCGTGCATCGGCCTCGCTGCGTAGTCACGTAAAAAGGCGCCCAGTCGACTCTATTTCAGCGCAGTACTAGAAGCGACCCAACCCCACCATAGGAGTAATATCGTACAAAGGACACGGCCAAAGGCCCGACTCTCTGCAGCACACAAGCACACCTCCGGCTCACGAACAGTCTGCTTCACACCCTGTGCGCAGCGAGGAGGAGCACAACACAAGTGCGCCGAGGCCTCGGATCGCACGTCCCCAGCCCCGCCCCACTCCCCTCCCGCAGACGTGGTTCGGAGGCGCGGGCGGCGAGTCGTACACACAGCCATCGAAGGGCTCGCTCTGGCCTGCGCTCTCTCTCGACTCTCTCTCGCCTCGACGCCGCAGCCGCGCCTCGAGAGGCGCCGCCGCCGCGGCCGAGGGCTCAAGGCAGCTCGCGTCGCCGCCGCCGCCGAGCCGCCAGACACCTCCGCTCACTCCGTCGCGCGGCCACGCCGCAGCCGCGTCGCCCGCCCGCCGCCGCCGCTCTGCTGCTGGCCAGAGACGATGGCGCTCACTCCGCCTCGTTGAGCTTGCGACGCTTGACCTGGCCGACGGCCAGGTTGTCCTTGGTCGCGAGCCCGCCCTCCGCCCGGCAGCGCTTGAGGTGCGCGGCGAGGTCCTTCTCGTTGTTGCCTGCGAGCGAGCAAGGGTGTGGGACGTGAGAGAGGAGGGTGGGTGGCGAGCGTGGTTTGAGAGACAGAGTGGGGGAGGGGGGAGCAGCGCACTCTTGCCGCGGTCGGCGTACGACACCCAGCCGCAGACGCAGGCAGAGCCGATCACGCAGTGGCCGTCCGCCCCGGACTTTGTCTTCTGCCCCTCGCCGCACGTCGGGCAGTGGAAGGGCCAGATGCCGGTGTGCTTGGGCTCGTGCTCCTTGTACTTCGACAGGAACTTGAAGCTCTCGCCGCAGCCATCCCACAGGCAGCGCTTGTTGTCGTGCTCGACGCCGTGCGTCGCTGCGCACGCCCACGCCGCGTCGGCCGTGTCGTGCAGCGAGTCGCAGCTCGGGCAAACGAAGCCCTTGCGAGGCGGGTCGCCGATGGAGTGGAGCGCCTCGTGCCGCCGCACGTTGGAGAGGATGATGTTGCCGCTGCTCCGGAGGCTGCACCTGACCCACGGCTTCGCGCAGCCGTCAAAGAGGCACTTGACCTGCGGCCAGGCGGCGAGGGGGGGCGTGGGCCTGCGCTGGAGACGAGGCGACCGGCACGAGGCTCGGTGCTCTCCGCGGCGTGCGCTGCGGGGCGGGGCGGGGCCCTCTGCGCGGACGGCGAGTGAGGGCGGCGGCTACTCTACTACGCGCGGCCTCTCGCCTCGTTGCCGTCGCGGACCTCGCGGCGCGGCTCGAGCCCGGGGTGGGCGCGCTCGATGTGCTCGAAGATCCCCTCCGCCGTGTCGCGGAACTGAAGGCGGGGGGGGAGGCGGCGGTGACGGAGGGAGAGGGGCGCGCGCAGAGAGGCGGCGGGGTGTGAGGAGGCGGCGAGGGGGTGAGGCGGAGTGAGGGTTGGCGGCGGCGAGGGCGGAGGGGTGGGTTAGGGCGGAGAGGGGGAGGGAGGCCAGAGGGCGGAGGGCAAGACTCGCCTCGTCGCAGTCGGGTTTGAGGCACACGAAGCCGCGGCCGCCGGGGGCGACGCTCGCAAAGGCGCCGCGGGTCTTGACGATCTTCTTCTTGCGCTCGCCGCCCGCCTGCGGACGTGGCGATGGGAACAGGCGGCGGTCGACGCACGAGAGGGAGGGGGGACGGGGAGGCGGCGCGGAGCATCGCCGGGCGAGCCACAGGCAGCCATCGCGAGAGCAACCCCCCGCGCCAACCCGCCTCCGCCGCATGTGGGGTGCAGAGGGCGCGCAGGGCACCTTGGCCTTGCCGCCTGTCGGCGCCTTCTTGGCCGCCTTCGCCTTGCGGGAGGGCTTGGCGGGCGCCTGCGCGACAGAGGGAAGGGCTGTTAGTGCGCGCCACGAGAGCGACGCGCGCGGGCTCCCTGACTATCAAGGCCCGACCGTCCCCCCCCCCCCCCCCGCCCCTTCTCCCCTCTACCCCTGCGCACCCGCGGCGCTCCGAGCGTCTCAAAGTCGAAGTCGGAGCCGTCGCCGTCGCTCTCGCTCCCGTCGGAGATTTCGGCCACGCTCCCCTCCTCGTCCTCGTCCTCGTCCTCCTCCACCTCCTCGCCGTCCTCGCCAAGCATCGCCGGCGGCTGCGCAGAGGGAGGGGGGGAGAGCAGCGCGTCAAGTCAGAGGCGATGGGGGGCCGCGATGGGGCGGTCGCTAGAGGGGGCGGGAGGCGCCCGGGGGCGGTGGCGGGGCGACCCTCCCGGCCACGGGTGGGGCGGCGGCGGCGGCAGGCGGCGGGGACGGCGTCGGCGGGTGGTGGCGGCGGCGGAGGTGTCGACGGTGGAGGTGTGACTGTGGCGGGCGGGGCCTGGCTTGCGCGCAGACAGGGGGGCAGCCCGACGGCGGCGGGGCGGGGAGGAGGTGGCGGTGGTGGTGGAGGCGGTGGAGGGGGAGGCGGTGGAGCGGGAGGCGGAGGCGACAGGCTGGGCGGTGGCGGACTGGGTGGCGGCGGCGGTGGCGGTGGCGACGGCGGCGGCGACGATGGGGTGGGGCTCGGGAGGCGTGGCAGCGGCGACTCGAACGTGGCACGGTGGCGGAGGCGTTGGAGGGGGAGGCGCGGTGGCAGAGGAGACGAGGGGCGGGCGGGGGTTGCGTCCAGGGCGCGGAGGGCGGCCGGGTGAGGGCGGGCGGTGCGTCGCGCGGCTCTGGGTGGGGGCGGCGGCGCACGAGGTAGTTGGGCTGGTTGTAGTCCGCCGACGCCTGGCGCGCCGAGGCGCGAGTCGGCGCCGAGCTTGTCGAGGGCTGCTCGCGGCGCTCGTTGGCCTTCTTCTCGGCCTCGCTGCGCTCGTTGCGGATGTCCTGGCAGAGCAGCGGGGAGGGCTAGTGAGAGCGTGATGTAGAGGAGGTGAGCGAGAGGAGGAGGCGAGTGCGTGCGAGACAGGAAGAGGCGAGAGAGGGTGGCGGGGTGCGAGCGAGTCCGGTGGCGAGAGGTAGGTGGGCTGTGTGAGCGAGAAGGGAGGGGAGCGAGGGAGGACGGGTGGCCTGCACGAGCGTCGTGATGCCGAGCTTGACGAGCATCTGCTGGTTCTCGATCACCTGCGCCGAGGGGGGTGGGCGTGAAGCGAAGCGGAGTCTGGTCGCTGGGAAGGTGTGCCTCGGTGGGTGCGTGGGTCGGGAGGCGTACAGCTGGGGTCGGGGAGGCGGCGCCGGGGGTGGGCGTGGCGGGGCTGCGGAGGGTCGGCTGCGGCCTCGCGTCGGGCGGCGGAGGTGTGTTGGGCGGCGGAGGTGTGCTGTGGTTGCCTCTCTGGGGCGAGCGTGAGGCTGCAGCTGAGAGGGGGCGGTGGGGGATGTGGCCGTGACGGCATCGTGGGAGCGCGCGAGGGCGGTGGAGGCGGACGCGCGGGTGGTGGCTGGGCCGGCAGGGATGGCGATGGTGGGCGAGTGCCGACGGGCGGGGCTGCGAGGCATGTGCGGGTGGTGTGCGGCCTCGGTCACGATGGCGACGGCGCCGTTGCAGCGTGGTGGGGCGAGGGTGGCGGGGAGGCTAGAGGGAGAGGCGGCGACGAGGGCGGAGGAGGAGGCGGGGCGGCCGTCCGTGTTGGCGGAGGTGGCAGTGGCGGTAGCGTGGTTGGCGGCTGTGGCTGAAGGCGTGTCGGGGGGTGGGAGGATCTGCATCGCATGAAGCGAAGCGGAGTCTGGTCGCTGGGAAGGTCGACGTCTCGCGTCGGTGGGTGCGTGGGTCGGGAGGCGTACTGCAGGGGTCGGGGAGGCGGCGCAGGGGGTGGCCGTGGCGGGGCTGCGGAGGGTCGGCGGCGCCTCACGTCGGGCGGCGGAGGTGTGTTGGGCGGCGGAGGTGTGCTGTGGTTGGCTCTCTGGGGCGAGCGTGAGGCCGCAGCGGAGAGGGGGCGGTGGGGGATGTGGCCGTGACGGCATCGTGGGAGTGCGCGAGGGCGGTGGAGGCGGACGCGCGGGTCGTGGCTGGGCCGGCAGGGATGGCGGCGGTGGGCGAGTGCCGACGGGCGGGGCTGCGAGGCATGTGCGGGTGGTGTGCGGCCTCGGTCACGATGGCGACGGCGCCGTTGCAGCGTGGTGGGGCGAGGGTGGCGGGGAGGCTAGAGGGAGAGGTGGCGACGAGGGCGGAGGAGGGGGCGGGGCGGCCGTCCGTGTTGGCGGAGGTGGCGGTGGCGGCAGCGTGGTTGGTGGCTGTGGCCGAAGGCGTGTCGGGGGGTGGGAGGATCTGCATCGCATGAAGCGAAGCGGAGTCTGGTCGCTGGGAAGGTCGACGTCTCGCGTCGGTGGGTGCGTGGGTCGGGAGGTGTACTGCTGGGGTCGGGGAGGCGGCGCAGCGGGTGGGCGTGGCGGGGCTGCGGAGGGTCGGCTGCGGCCTCGCGTCGGGCGGCGGAGGTGTGTGGCCGGCGGAGGTGTGCTGTGGTTGGCTCTCTGGGGCGAGCGTGAGGCCGCAGCTGAGAGGGGGCGGTGGGGGATGTGGCCGTGACGGCATCGTGGGAGTGCGCGAGGGCGGCGGTGGCGGACGGGCGGGTAGTGACTGGGCCGGCAGGGATGGCGACGGTGGGCGAGTGCCGAAGGGCGGGGCTGCGAGGCATGTGCGGGTGGTGTGCGGCCTCGGTCACGATGGCGACGGCGCCGTTGCAGCGTGGTGGGGCGGGGGTGGCGGGGAGGCTAGAGGGAGAGGTGGCGACGAGGGCGGAGAAGGGGGCGGGGCGGCCGTCCGTGTTGGCGGAGGTGGCAGTGGCGGTAGCGTGG
>NW_005199187.1:0-1891 GCF_000372725.1 Emiliania huxleyi CCMP1516
ATGCAGAACAGCCCCGGCATCTTTTCCGCCTGCCGAATTTTCTGCGCGGCGCGAATCTGGAGGGTCTAAAAACCTCGCTGAAGCTCGACTCGACTACGCGGACCTCGCCGTCCGCAAGGGTTGGCCCGCAGCTGGGTGGTGGCAGAAGCAAGAAACCTTGCTTAGCCTTGCTCTGGCGGCGGCGGCCCTAGTGCGGCGAATCCTCGTTTTCTTTCTTTGGCGGCGGCGGCTACGACACGAAAGCGCTCTCGTGTGAAAAGTCGCGTGCGTCGCGGGCCATTGCTGCCTCGATGCCCACATGGCGCCCTCCAGCGCGTGTGGGCCCGGGAGGATGAGAAAATCTCCGCGGAATATCTTTACTTCACGCGTCTCACATCGATGCAACGAACGCGGTCAGCGAGACTTTGACGTCGGTGGTGCCCAGCTAAGAGGCGACGGGCTCCGCGGAATCAGGACGGTTCGATCTGGGAGCGGCGGCTATGCCGCACACACTGAAGCAGTGCTGGCGTCAGGGTGTCTGCCGCTGCGCGCTCTTATGTGGAGCGTGCGCAGCGTCTGAGATCGCTCCGCGCCGCGCCCCCGGCGCTGCTGGCCGGGTTGTGGCGGACCTTGCTCGCGCGTTGCGCCCAGATCAGAGTCGGCGTGAGCTCTGGCATCGTGTCTCGACCGGCGCGCTGTTGATGGGGTGGGCGTGGCCAGGAAAAGAATTTAGAACGGTACTCACAGGGATGCAAAGGGCAGCGTAGGGCAGCGTTTGGGCTTGTTTTTTTTCTTTCTTTCTTTCTTTAAGGGCAGCGTGGCTTTGCGCGCAACCTAGCCACGCATGTGGGAAGCGATGTGTGGGTGGACGTGACAGACAAAGACACCGGGGAGGGAGGGAGCGGTCTCACGGCCAGACTGGCCCCCTATGCCACGGCGAGTGATAGGCCTCCGAGAATGGTGTTCAAACCCAAGGGGCTATTGTGTAAAAATTGTAGTTGCCGTCGCTTCCTGGTCGCTTCACTCAGGTCCCGCGTGACCGTGAGCCTTGGTGTGTCTTGTACACTGATCGTTGTGCACTCAGTACAGATCCTCGCCTTGTGGACTCCGGGCTGGCACGGGCCCCCGCGGCCGACACCCCGTGTGTGGTGGTGGTGGGGGGGGGGGGGGGGACAACTCGAGGGGACAACGTCAGTAACGACTCCCCCCCTTCAGCCTAGGAAAAGAATTTACAATGCACCTAGCCACCCCGCGAAGGCACAGCTGGCACCCGTGGCGCGGGGCTCGTCCTCGGGAAGACCAGATTAGCTCTACTGGCAAACTTATAGCTGACACGCGCGCCCCGTCGAGCTTACGGCGGGCGCGCTGCGGTCGCACGCCTACCCAAGTCATCTGCCACGGCGTGCGATCTAGATTCAGCACACGCGCTTCTACTCGCAAACACTCACCTGGTGTCCGGTCTGAGCCTGACTGTTCTTCACCTTCCTACCTAACCTAACCTAACGCATGGGGGATCGCGATGTGGGTGGACAGACATGAACCACAAAGTGCGGACGGCTGTAGGCTTTCAAGGCTCGCAGATGGAACTGAGTGTACCAGGGCACGCCTTGTGGTATTCGTTCGTGCCACACCCAGAGGGGGAGCTGATGAGCCACTGTCGACACCGTGCGCGTGATGGGCACCTGCAGACGGTCGCTCGCGATTGCCCGACTCAGCTTCTCGGTCGAGCTTCTCGGAGATCACGAGGCTTCCCAGCACCGACCTGGGAATGATTCACAGGCTACGTCTGTACCGGACTGGCACACCAGCCTCTGACGCAGGATCGCGGGCATGCAGCACTGTTGAGGACCGCCAGGTGCAGAGGAGCAGCCGTGGCCACTGCACAGTCCGCACGACGTATTGCAGCAGACTT
>NW_005199186.1:0-1890 GCF_000372725.1 Emiliania huxleyi CCMP1516
CGACCTGACAGCGCAGCACCGTCGCGCGCGCTAGGCCGAACAGGTCGGCGGCGCGAAGGGAGGCGGCGCGTTCACGCTCGAGCGACCTGTCGAGCGACCTCCAGAGCGGCCGGATCTCGTCGCGCAGGCCGGAGGGAGCGTCGTGCGGCTGACGCGCCCACCACGCACCGTACGTCTCCTTGATCCAGCGCTTGTGGAGGTCCGTGCCAAAATAGACGTTGAGGCTGCCCAGCGTCTCGTTGAAGCCAATTTCCGCCACCGCCCTCCGCGCCGACAGGATCGACTCGGATGCCGTCGCGACTTCCTTGATGACTGCGCTGTCTGGTCCGACGACCACCATGCGCTTTCCAGCCAGATTCAGACGGAAGACGGGGCCAACGCTGGCGCACGAAGAGGAGAGGAAGGCCGCCGGGTTGGTCCTGTACCTCAGCGCATGGCCGAGGATAGGGATCCCACCTGGCGCCCAAGGCGCAGTTGTGAGACCAGCCGGCAGCCGCTTTGCTGTGACGACGCGCCAGATGACGCCGGCGAGGAGAAGGAGGAGGGCGGGTAACGCCCAGTTGAGCATGGTGGCTTCTCTCTCGAGGTTCTCGAGGTGGATATCCTTTGGCCGCGTTGGGTAGCCAGGATTACGTGTTTTCAGGCGGCCGACCGTCCGTGCACGGAGTTGCCCTTCTCGGAGTAGGTGGTGAAGGGACAGATGGCAAAAGAATTTGCCTCCCTTTTATTTTCTCCAGGCTCACGTTTTCTCTTTGGTTTCTCTTTCTCTGCTAACACACTTACGCCTTGGAGCCAGAAAGAGTGGCTCAGACGTGATCCTATGCAAGGCCTCGCAGACTTGCTCGCCGACGCGGACGACGACATGCTGTTCGTTGAAGACGAGGTGCCGCCTGCGGAAGACCACAAAAGGCGTAACGCGGAGCCAAGTCTGCGACCTGCGCGAGCGCACGACACGCGGAAACCGGAGGGAACAAAGCGCGATCGCGAGCAGGGCACAAGTGAGACCGCGCAGCTGGACGATCCCATCGCCGCAGCCCAATCCTACCGCCAGCGTACCGCTGCGGAAGGCACACGCAGATACGAGTGCCATCTCTGTTTGCAGCTGTTCCAAAACGGCCACGCGCTCAACGCACACCTGGCCAGCAAGGCCGACACGAAGCACAGTGCTCACCGCGCGCGGATGTTTGCAAACAAGGGCATCTCTAAGGCCGCATCGATAGATCACCGTGAGGCGATGGCGCGCGAGGACCCGAAGCGCCGCGATACAGGCGTTGGCGCTAGGGTCGTCTTCCTGCAGACTGGCGACGTGGTCGAGGTGGTCGAGCGGAAGGACGAGTCATGGGCGTGGGGCCTCGCAGGAGGGCGCATCTGCAAAATGAAGACGGAGGGCCAGCGATGGGTGTGGGAATGCGACTGGACGCGGTTATACGCAAACGGCGAATGCGCGCGAGGCTGCTGACAAAGACCGTCAGTTTAGATAGGAGAGAGGTGGGAGGCGGTGGTGACGCGAATCTCTTTGCTCTTTCATCAGTATTGTACTATAACCGCGGGCGGTTGGGAACCGTTGGCTACTTTTGGCACTTGGGAAGGGTCATGAGAGAATTTGGTGCTCTTCGATCCTGGTCAAGACGAGAGTCGGAGGATTTTTTAGAATATTTTTTTCTCAGAGCCATCAGTGCCCATACCTTGAGTGCGGCGATGATCGCCGCCACTGTCACAAATATGATCGCCGCCGCCGCCCTCGGCTTCCTCGCGCCCACCCGCGTCTACCGCGGAAGCGTCAGCATGGATGTCGTCTACCGCGGACGCGTCAGCATGGATGTCGTCAAGACGAACGCGGTCAAGGTGAGCGGCAACTTCGAGATCACCGACAGCATCAGCTCGTTCGCC
>NW_005199185.1:0-1890 GCF_000372725.1 Emiliania huxleyi CCMP1516
AGCGGTCCGCTCCCCACCGGAGATTCAGCGGGTAGTGTGTCTCGGTTATCCGGGGCGCATGTCTGACCTACCTCGGCCATGGAAACGTCTCCCTGGTCGAGTCTACCGAACGACTTGGCGGGAAGTCCAGTTCCTTGGACCATCCAGCGTTTCCTTGCTTGACAGCATCGCTCGCGCACGCGCACCCGCGGGCCCGCGCGCCCGCGCTCGCTCCGCGAGAGCGAAGCGACCTTCCTCGCGGGAATCGAACCTGGAGCCAAAAGGTCCCGGCTCGAACCGCGAACCGGTTCGACCACCGCCGCTGGCGGTTCTGCAGAGGCAGTCAGGGGCAGCGCCTGATATAACGTGAAATAGTGCGACGATACACGACCCACCGTGCCCTCGCGAAAGAGATCTCGCGCCGCGCGCGCTCGCACACGCCGCCCGAGAGCACTCCCACCCCCGCCGCCCTCGCAAGCTCACAGGTTGATTTGAGGAGAAGCAGCTGGGGGAGGTCAAAGCGGGAGAAGGCGGCACGGCGGCGGCGGCGCGGCCCCCCCCCATCCCCACGCCTCCGGGTCGTGCGTACCGCCTCCGGGCGTGAGTGTCCCCCCAGCGTCTGCTCCAGCGAGCTTAGTCGAGAGGAGAAGTGAGAGTGAGTGTCTAGTGGAGAGAGAGGGTGTGGCGTCTAATGCAGTGCATCGTGTTGTGGAGGGGTTGATGTCGAGCCATCTGCGCGCTCGGCACGAGCCCCTCAGGCGCCTGCGCGCCAACCACCCCCCGGTGTTTTGACACCATTATTTGGTATATTAACCTCGCGGCCGCCTAGATAGACTGCAAGAGCTAGACACCGCAGGAGGCGAGGCTGCTGCTGCTGCTGCTGCTGCTGCTGCTGCTGCATGCTGCTGCTACCGTCGGAGCACTTCTACTGTTCACATCGCACTTGCCGCCGCAACTGCTGCTACGAACGCCGCTCCCAGATACTTTGCCCGCCCGCCCGCCCGGCCGCCCGCCCGCCCGCCCGCCCGCCCGTCCGCCCGCCCGCCCGCCCCCAGAGAGCGCCCCTTGCCATCGCCACTCGCACAAACGTGTAGGCGCTCGAGTCCTCCACTCGCGGCCTACTCGCTGCCTCTGGGGAGGAGGGGAAGACGTAGGGCTGCATGCGCGCCTTTCCTGAGGCCCCTCCCCGAAAGGCAAGTCTTAGACCCACGAAACCGAGACCCCTCCCCCCCCGCCCCGATCCCCCCACCCCCTTGCTCCCCTCCCCCCCCTCGGGAGGGCCGAACTGAGGCGCCCGTGGGGACCCCGCAATTCCCTTCCCCCCTCGGAGGGGGCCGGACGGAGGCGTACCCCGTGGGCCCCGCTCTTTCCCTCACATAGCGGCCACTCTTCGGATCGCTGGTCGAGCGACCCGGGGGATGCCCCGCGCGCCTGACCCAGGCGCGAAAACGAATCTGCGAGGCGTGGCCGCACATGCGGCCCGATGGGGAGGAACGGGGCGAGCCCCCTCCAACCCACCCGCGCTAGGTCTCGGGTTTGACGCATGGGGTCACTCCCGCGAAACCCGTGAACTAGCCGGGGCAGTCGGAGAAGGGGCAACTCCGTGCACTGACGGTCGGCCGTCAGAAAACACGCCTCCGTGGCTCGGGTTACACCAATCCTCGCTACCCAACGCGGCCAAAGGATATCCACCTCGAGAACCTCGAGAACCTCGAGAGAGCGTAGTAGATTATGTATGTAAAGAGTGAATGCAGAAGATCGGACAGGGGAGGGACGCGGCCAGAAAGAGGGCGGGCGCCGAGGTTCGAAAGCCGGCGCTTTCGCGCGTTCGAAGGGGCTTTGCACGGAGTTTGTGCGAAATTTGCGGTTGGCCTTCGCCCTGCGGCGAGATGGCACCGCAGGCGGCGTGCG
>NW_005199184.1:0-1889 GCF_000372725.1 Emiliania huxleyi CCMP1516
GAAACGGCGTGCAGCAGAGTCACCGACGAGTCGGTCCGCGTGACTCCTCATGTCCCGCACCGTTCTCACACATCCATAAACTCACTTTGGCCTCACTGAAGCAAGCCCTCAATCCTGAATCCTCAGATTTTAGATTAGGACGCTGTCTCCCCCCTATGTGTGTGCGTGACCGTGAGCGTGTTAGTAGGAAGCCGTCCGGAGTGAAAAGTCCAACGCGCTCGTGGGTGAACGGTGTCGGAGTGTCCAACCTATCTTTATCCCCAAAGTGCGCCGCGCTGGGGGAACCTCGACAGCGCCTTCGAGGGGGCATGCAGCACGTGGGGGTGCGCGTTCGCAGGGAAAGGGCCGTAAATTAAACACGGGTCTCCACTGTGAGCTGTGAGAGCCGTGATTTCTTGTGGGTTAATAAATCTCTCTCTCTCTCTCTCTCTCTCTCTCTCTCTCTCTCTCTCTCTCTCTCTCTCTCTCTCTCTCTCTCTCTCCCCCCCCCCCAGAGAGAAGAGAGATCTCTCTCTCTCTCTCTCCCCCCCCCCCAGGTGTGCCACGCCTAGGCAAGCCGTGCGCTTTCCCCGCGCCACGCTGGCCCCGCCGCCTACGTTCGCCGCAAGCTGCACGCCTTGATCCCCGTGACGCCTATTGCTCACCGAGTCCGCCCCGCTCGCACCACTCCCGCCGTGCGTGCGATGGCCGATGCGCCGCCCGAGCGGCTGTACCCCTTGGCCTCGCACCGCCTGCTCCCTCCCGCTCGCAGGTGCCGCCGCTGCCATTGAGGAGCCAAGAGATGCGTCCGCTGCTGTCCATTCGCCACCCTTGCCCCGCGCTAGCCCGCACCATGCGCATCGCATTTTATGCTGCTGTGACGCCCGCCGTCGCCTGCGCCCGCAGATCGGGAGGTCAAATTGTGATCACATATGCAGCGCTGACGAGCGTCGCAGACAGACCGCGCAGGAGCCCCATTTTGTCTATCTTCCTCCTCCTCCTACCCCGAAGACGCACCCTGCCGTGCCTGCGCCGTCACCCGCTTGTGCTTCTCACACCGGGCCTGCTTGTGTTTCTCAGGTGGGCTCGAGTCGCATGTCGGCCAGGAAAGTGGCGGCGGCGAATAATTCAAGTGATGGCGACATCGTGGATAGGGCAGGAAGCGTCCGCCGCGTCGCGTTTCTTCACGTGCCCAAGTGCGGCACCGCGCTGGCAAATGCGCTCCTGCATTACGCATGTGCGGGCCTTGAGCCGACTGTGGGCTTCTCCTTGGACCCTCACCGGAATGTGTCGACTCGCTTTGCGGATCCCGACAGCGCACTGCATTATGCGAACAGGCACAGCTACTGCGACACAGCTCAGTTCTGGCAGCAAAATGATGGCGCAGCAATAGTATCCTGGATGGGGCATCATCCGCTCACTGACGATGTGTTTCGAAAATGGCGGGGTTCTATTTTTGGGGTCTTCCGCGAGCCTTGGAGCCACCTGCGATCAATGTGGGCATACTTTGGGCCGTCATGGTTGCGCGTTGCCAACCGCAGCAACAGCACCAATGTCATCCCAAGAGACTTGCTCTCGTTTTCTGCTCGCGTGGCGGGCAGCACCGTGCTTCAGGTCAGCGGGCAGCGACATGGGATGGATTGCTTGTCGCACGCCTATGACTGCACGCACATGATGCCCGACACGAGGAAGGCGCTTGACCGGCTCGGCGGCTTTGCTTTTGTCGGTCTCACAACACGTTGGCGGGACTCGATGTGCCTCTTCCACGCCATGTTTGGCGGGCCGTGTTTGGCAGTCGAGCTCGAGCAGTATCACCAGACGAATTACCGCCGGGTGCCATGGCCACCTGAAGATGTGTCCATCGAGATTGACCTTGCGACCAAGCTCTTTTACAGCGGTGCGGTGGAGCG
>NW_005199183.1:0-1889 GCF_000372725.1 Emiliania huxleyi CCMP1516
CGGCGGGAGCCGCACCCGCACACACGCCCGCCAAGATGCGATGCCGCATCGAGCGCCGCCCAGAGATGACGCCCCCCGTCCGAAACCCTTAGCGCCGTGCCGCTTTGCGTGCGGCGTGCGGTCGGGGGGCCGAAAAAGAGAGGCGCGCCGGAGCGGTAGCGAAAATCTATCGGCGGGCACAGGGTCTCGAACACTCTCTCGGTTCTCGGCGTCACGAACCAAAAGCAAAACCTTCCGACCGAGGGGGCGCGACCGCGGTGCGGTGTGCGTTTTTTTTTCTACGTCGTATTACACTGGCGCTCAGAGACCTCAAAGCGTACGTACTCTATATAGCCGTACCTCCGCTCGCTTCTCAGAGTGCGGTCGACTCTCTTGCAAGGACCGCAATAAATAAACAGAACATCTCCTGCGCACATACACTGCGGAGCTAGAGTCGGAAGCCGTAAAGGTGGCGAGGTTACCGTTAGTTACATGTTAGGGCGGAGGACTAGCCAGGGGGGCGCGGGCGGAGCTTCGGGAGACCTCGATTCTCGTGTCGTTGAGAGCTGAGAAACCCTGGGTGAGGGTAGAGCATGGTACATCACGGCTAAGCGAGAGGGAGAGAGAGAGGAAGGAGATACGTACACGCGTTTCGGGAGAGGCGCGCTTAGGCGCCGCTCCCTTGCCGGACGGGCTAAAGCAGTTGCGGGAGCTGTCTCATCCTAGGAAGCTCTCCAGAAGAGTGATGTCTCACCATCCGCACTCGCGCTCGCGGGTGCGCCGCAGCATCATCAAAGTCGTGGAACGGGCCAAGGGCCAGCGTCCGGAGTCGGCGTGGTAGCGCAAAAGGATCGACGTCACGGTCCGGCGGCACCGCGTATTCCCTTGACGTGCTCACTAGCCCTGCGTCCACCAGCGCCGCGCCCATATGTCCGTACCAGTACCTCACAACGACGGTCGCCCATCGCGCTCCGGCCCGTCTACTTGCCCTCCCAAGCAGCTTCTGTATCATCTCCCGCTCCGTGCCCCGATACGGCACCCCGTGCTTATCTACGGGCACCACGTTGGCCTCTGGCCTTTCGGCGTAGGCCTCTAGCGCGTTCGCGTCGATCGCGCATCGCAATGTCGATGTTACGTGCCGCGTCCATCCCTCCCGCTTCCACTCCTCCCTAACTTCTCGCTGTTTTTCTGGGTCGAGCATGTCGTCCCGCGCTCTCTCGAGCCGGCGGTGTGCCTCCCTCCACCGCGCCCCGTCGCACCCTGGCCTGCCCAGCCTCTTGTACGCCTCGTCATAAAGCGTCCCCACCGCCCCGGGCTCGCCCATCGTGTGCCTATCCCGCGTGAGCATCGGTCCGTCGGCCGGCGTGCACAGCACTCCTAGCTGGCTCCCCGCTCGTAGGATTCTATCCGCCTCGTGTATGTCGTCGCAACGCATCACCCTCCCTCTCCCCGAGTCGGGTCGGGCCCTTCTCCTGGGGGTCATGAACACGTCTCCGCCACCTGCCCCCTCGCCCTTCCAATTGATGCGTCGCGGTGCCACGCCCGCACCGTCTCCTCCCGCCGCCTCCTCCTCACCTAGTCTCCGCCTCGTGTCCTCCCAGGTCACCTTGTTATCCTCGGGTATCTCCTCCTCCCACGCCTTACTCACTTCCAGCCCGGGCGTCCCCTGTACCTTCTCGCCATCCTCCTCTCCCGTCGCCGGCTTGGCCTTACCCCCGAGATAAAGTGTGCGCCGCTGCCAGTCCGCCTCTCTGTTGCGCACCCGCCCCTCCTCGAAGGTGTGTTCGGTGAGGTTGGGACCTCCCATGCTCACCTCCTTCGCCGCTGCGCTGTACCCCAGGAACGCCTCTAGTACTACTTCCCATCCGTCTTTCCTAGCTCCGTCACACGTGGCCAGGGCGTCCGCGGCC
>NW_005199182.1:0-1889 GCF_000372725.1 Emiliania huxleyi CCMP1516
CATTTTGGGGGGGAGCTGGAGACCAATTCTTTCCCCAAGGGAAAGCAGGACGGGCCGTTTTTGATCGCGCAATAGGGGGCCGTTTTCAAGGGGCAGTTTAGAAGGGGGGGGGGGTTCAAGTCCCGGGGTTTTTTTTGGGGGGACCGGGAGGGGGCCCACCTGGGGGGGGTCTTTTCGAGGGGGGGGGCGCCCCACCTGGAGTCGCTTTACATGCATTACAACAGCTTTGGCACGGGGGGTTGCAAGGCCCTCCCCCCCCCTTTCGGGAAGGAGGGGGGCCCCCCCCGGCTAAATTTTTTCGCCCTGCAGGGCAACCAATTGGGGGAGGGGGGACTCGGGGCCTTGGCCCCCCCCCTTGGGGGGGGGGGGGGGCCCCCGAGGCTAAAGGTGACGCATGCCCCTTGTTGGGGCCGGCCCCCGCCTCCGGGGGGGGGTACCCCCCCCCCCCCCCCCCCCGCGCGGGCACCTCTGCCCCTTTCCCTCTCACGCCTCCTGGCCGCTAAGATGGCTTGTCGCCACCCCCTGCGCAGACCCTCTCTGTGGACCGCAAGCCGGCGGAGCTGGAGGCCGTGTGCGAGGCGCGCGGCATCGAGCTGCGCATCAAGGGGCTCTCCTTTGGCTAGTGAGTGCTGACGTGAGTGGTCGGTCCAGCAGCGTGGGCGTGAGTTATGAAGGACAGGGTTTTGGTCGTTGTGTGTCCAGCACATGGTGCACATGCAGTAATCGCGATGCTTGCTGCGTTTTGCCTGGCACTTTGGGTGGTGCTCTAGGTAGGAAGGTGAAGAACAGTCTGGCTCGGACAGGACACCAACGCGGTCCTCTATGGTCTTGCAAGTGGCCAGTGCTAGTGGAAAGAATTTTACAAGAAAACTCTCTCGCACAGCAGCTCGTGTCGCCACCAAAGAGCGCTTCGCTCCGGCGCGGCGGACGGGCGGCGCACGTGTGGGCGTGCAGCACAGGAGACGCGCGGCGAGAGCGTGAGCAGCAGCGACTGGCCGACTGCGGGCAGAGAGCTGGCAGAACGCGAGCGAGACGTGGGATGTTTGGGGCCGTGTCGTGTCGAGTCAAGCTACGCGCCCGCTCTCGGCGAGCCTCGACGCGGCGCGGGAAGCCGTGACGGCTGGTGCTGCACACCGCCATCGCAGCGTGTTGAAAAGGCGCTCTTGTGGTCAGCGCACGCGTGCTGTGCGGCCCTCAGCCAAGACGGCGCTTCGGGGGGAGAACACCACCCAAGGTTGAGCTCACATCGATCTACCCGACGTTTCTATCTATCCCGACTACCCGTCACATCATCTACGAGCACCTGCGGCTCAGCCGGCTTGCCCCACGGAGGCCACGGCAACGAGGCGACATACCCCGGCTCAAACCGCTTCCGCACGCGCTCGAGCAGGATCTGCTTCGTCTTGGCGTAGGTCGGAGAGCGCGACAGGTCCTTCGCCTCGTACACGCGTGGGCAGAGCGTGGCCCACCGCTCGAGCTCCTGCCACTCCTCCCCAGACGGCCCGCCAAAAATCGCGCCGGACGCCGTCGTCGTGTTTGCGGGCTGCAAACCTCGTCTGGCCGCGGGGTGGTGGAGAGCTCGTCTTCCCGACTGCATGCCCGACTGCAGGTCATACATGTAGAGCTCCTCAGCGACCGGCGGCGTGCCCCACAGTGCGGAGCCGTTGGACCAGCGCATCCATGCAACGTAACGGAACCGGAACGTGCGCACCGCGTAGCCCATGAACAATGGCCCGTTGGCGGCGTCCTTCTCTTCGCTGCACGTGCAGAGGCAATGCCACCCAGGCCCTGATGCCCATGGCTCGGCTTCAGGAGGCTCACATCTGCCGGAAACGGCGTTGCAGCGAAAGAACTGCGAGAAGGCGACTTCGAAGCCTTCCGTGGACTGC
>NW_005199181.1:0-1889 GCF_000372725.1 Emiliania huxleyi CCMP1516
CGGCAGCCGCAGCAGCGACTGCCGGCACGCCGGCTCCGACGCCCCCGCCCACGCCGCCACCGACGCCGCCCGCGATGCCGAGGAAGCAGCACAGCACCATGCCAATCCCGATCTTCTGCTTGTGCTTGCAGGCCTTGCTCGATAAGTCCTCACGGCACTGCTCCAGTAGCGTGCTGCCGCCGATGCCGATGCCGCGGGGCTCGGCGGAGAAGCGCTCGACGCCGAGCGGGGCCCATGTGACGCTGCCGCGGGGCAAGGGATCTATGTCCAAAGCCGCCGTGCGCGGCGGAGCGGCCGCCTGGCAGTTCTTGCGCTGTGCCTGCCAAGCCTCAGCCGATCTTGCCTCCACAGTTCTCCTTGAGCGGGACAAGTACTCCGCGCTCGGCGGCGGTTTACTCGGCGGGGCAACCATGTGGACGGGCGCGATGGCGACGCTCCCCAAAGGTTAACTCGCCGCGCGTCAAAGGAGGTGATCACCGTCCCGTGCCGGATGTTCGATTTCTTTTTTCTTATCGCTCGATGCTGAGAGCCCACCCCCCTTCCGGCAGTGCTGATCTGAGCTCGCCCCGCCCGCGTTGGTTGGCTGCAGGAGGATGGGGGCGAGTCGGAGGAGGACTCGGATGAGTTTGGCGCCATGGACGACGACTGATGTGCGATGTGCCGCTCCGGTTTCGCCGGGCTGTCGTTCTTATCCGTCATTAATCTACATAAAGCTAAAAGCACTGACAACGTGTGCACTGTCCTACAGATATGGGATCCGTCTCGGACCTCGTAGTCGAGCCTTCTCTTCTCTCGTTGTCTCTCGTTTCCAGCCGCAGCCCCCCCCCGGCACACGGCGCGCCGCGGGGACACGCACCTCACTCTCCTCGCGGTCCTCGCCACCGCCCCCACAGGCTAAAAACCTTGATTTGACCATTGCGCGAAAAATGTCCCTCTCGGTGCCTTCCAGAGGCAGCTGCGACCCCGCCGAGTAGACGGCGTCACACAGCAGGTGGCGCGGTGTGACGCCGTCCACTCAGCGGGATCGCAGCTGCCTCTGCGCGTCCTGGGGAGGTACATTTGTTGCGCGCCGGAGACGAGACTCGACGCCGCTGAGATCGGATATCAAGCTCTGACAGGTCGCACGTCGCTCCTTTGACGCCGACGTGACTCACCCGTGCAGATCACATCAGGACACGGTCTCGACGCGCTCGGTACGACGCCTGCGACCCGTCTCGGGTCAGGTGGCACGAGACGCTCATCGCCTACCAGCGCTGCCGTACAGGTTGCCACGACGAGGTCGAGAACGCTTCTATACGCTCGCCGAGCCTTCCTTTCCATCCCGTTAGGCAGCCTGGGAACGGTGGCGATCAGAGGCAAAGCCTACGAGGGGTGGTGGAACCACATGTCACGGCTACTGCCGGCTCGACCCCACGATAGCCTCCGAAGGCTGACTTTGCGGCACCATCATCGGACGATGTCGACGAGTTGGGTCGCTCTCGCGGTAGCCAGATGACCTCTCATACTAGGATCATCGGCCATGGCCGCAGGGAGCGCGGGGGAGGGCGCTGGATGCAACACGGAGCTCCGTTGGAGACGTTTTCAAGACGAGATTAGCGTGTCAGAGTGAAATGGCACTAGCCATGAGATATGAGTTATGACTCATGGAGAGGAGAGAGCGAGAGCGCCCAAAGCCAAACAAAGGCGCGCGAATTTTATTCTTGTATCTCTCGCGAAAAAAGTCGCTAGTCGGGGTACTGACGCGTAACGTAACCTGCAGCGAGTCTTTCTCCCTCCCACTCTCTCGCTGCTCGCACGGTATGTGTTCTCTCTCGACATGCTCGACATCGTGACATGCTCCCGGTCCTTCCCTCAGTTCCCTCGCTCCCCATCCCCCCTCTCCCCCCACA
>NW_005199180.1:0-1888 GCF_000372725.1 Emiliania huxleyi CCMP1516
GAGAAAAAAAAAAAAAGAAACAGGAAAAAGACCGAACAAAGGACAGGAAGACTAAAATAAGGAAAATGAAAATAAAAAGAATGTGAAGGAGAAAAGAAGAGGAAACAGGGCAAAACTAGGAAGACTATACGAGAAACCTGGAAGAAAAGAAGATCCGTTAAAAAACCGCAAGCAGTAAGATGAAACGGAACAATAGGCTGCATGTAGTCGAACTAAAGCCAATAGACGGCGCCTATGAGAGAAAACACGTGCCCGAGCAGAGCAAGGAATTGTAGTTTTGCGGGTCGTCACCGACCGAGGTGTCGAAGATGTCCAGCGAGAAGGTGTTGGTCGAGGAGTCGCCAAAGGAGTGCGCCAGCTCGCACGAGCTGCCCGGCAAGGGCGGCGGCGAGGGCGAGGGCGGCGGCGATGGCGATGCGGGAGGTGGCTTTGGCGGCGACGGGGAGGCGGGTGGCATGCCGGTCGAGCAAACGTCGCCACTGGTCAAGTCGCAGATCCAGTCGGTGTAGGCCTGCACACGCGCATAGACACCGGGGTAGTTGTTGGCCGCGCAACCATATCCCCAGCTGACAATCCCGACCAGTGTGCGCTTGCCCGAGCTGTCAATGCCAAAAAGAGGCCCGCCCGAGTCGCCCTGGCAACTGTCGAGCCCCGTCTCGCCAGCGCACACCATCGTTGCAGGGTTGTACTGGTTGCCGTAGCCAGTTTCGGCGCACTCGGGCACGGCCGGCACGGTCACATGCTGTGCCTTGTCGGGCGTGTTGCCGCCCGACGAGAGCGTGCCCCAGCCCGCCACGACGAGCGGCGTGCCCGCGCTGTGCCAGGTGTCGTCATCAGGCTGGTCGAGCATATCGATCGCGGCGTACTCGCTCGGGGCGGACAACTTGATGAGCGCAATGTCGTTGTCGAAAGTGCCACCGTTGTAGTCTTCGTGAGGGACGATGGTCTCCACCTCGAGCCGCTCGACGCACTCATCAGCGCCGGATCCGGCAGCGTTGCGCGAGTGCTGGCCAAGGAGAATCTCGGAGCCAGCGCCAAAGTAGGGCGCGCAGTGTGCGGCCGTCAGCGCCCACTCCGCGTGGATGAGGATGGCGCCGCAGCCGCCGAGGTGGGCGAGGAACTGGTAGAGGCGCGGCGGGTCGATCTCCTCGCCGCCGACAATCTTGGTCGAGAGCGATGACGGGCTCGGGAAGCAGGTGCCGGGCACTCCAACCGCTCAGTCTGCCGCATACGCCGCGGCGAGATGCTCGCCGCAGCCGCCGACGCGTCGGAGGCGCTCAACATCGTGTGCAAGGCACGGTGCGTAACAGAGTTTCCAAAGCCCGAGGAGGCTCTCCAACGCGCGAGAATGCGCCTATACGCGAGACGCGCAACGGCCTATGCCGCGGCGGGGGTCCTGCATCGTGCCACGGCCGACCTACACAGCGCGCTCGCTCTCGTGGGAGCAACGGAGGGCATGACGGCAGACCCAGGTGCAGTCTCGGACCGCTCGGTACTGACCATGGACTTGCACGCGGCGCAGGAGCGGGAGGAAGCGGCTGCAAAGCTCCGTCAGGAGGCGGCTGCGCTCGTTGCACATTGCGCGAACTCGGGCGAAGAGAGGACCGCTGAGGGGCAACTGGAGCTGACACGAGCGCGAGAGCTGCTGAACGAATGCCTTGGGCTGCAGCCTCTCGATGCAGCGACGCTTGCTCAGCGCGCGACGTGTCTAGTCTTGCTTTACGAACCCTCGGCAGCGGCCGCGGATGCAACTGCCGGCCTGGCAGAGCTCGATGCGGAGGCGGCAAGGGATGGCGTGGAGCGGTCCATGATGTCGGGGCTCTTCCCGCCCTCTCCGCTTCCCGACGAGGTCCGTGCTGCGCTGGTCTGCCGGTCAGACCAGGCTGAA
>NW_005199179.1:0-1888 GCF_000372725.1 Emiliania huxleyi CCMP1516
TTCCGCGGCCTGAGGAGGAGTATGGAGGTGGAGGGGTCACGAGGGTGCCGCCCCGCCCGCACGCCGCGTGGAGCTCCGACATCCCAGAGCGTGTCGTAATAGACGATCACTCCGCCCACCCGCATGAGCTTCATCAGCTGCTCGTGAAGGCCTGCCTAGTCTGCGCGCTCGCCGACGTCGACAAAGACCATGTCGAAGGAGGGACCTGATCCCTCGAGGGAAAAAGTGGGGGGGCAGGGCCCGGCGAGGTTTTCGCAGAATTTCCTTCCTGTCTCCGGCCACGCAAAAAGAGTACACCCGCCGAGCGGATACTTGTGAAGTGAGACGTCTTGCGGCCGGGGTGTGTTTTTGTATTAAGGGCCCGCTTGTCCATGCGACCGGCAAAGGCCTGGGTCAAAGAGCACAGGGGACACTACTACGACGCGCTCCAAGAACGGAATCGTCAAAATTTGTCTCGTCAAAAGCCAGGGCGGCATCGCGCCGCCAACCAAGAGAATCATCTTCAACTTCGCCAAAGAGGTCGGCAGCCCGAGCGCCGTCGACCGCACCGACTACGGCACAGCCTCCGGCAGCGCCCGGGGCTTCGCCCAGCACCACTCGCAACAGCTCTCGCGCGCCGCCGTCTGTGGCGACGCGCAGAACATCAACAACGCTGCTCGCAACATGCGTGGGTCGCGCACTCATTCATGACCGGTCTCAATCAATGTCCCACCCCCCTGCGCGCGGGCCTTCTAGGTAGGCCGGCGGGTAGTCTCCCCCCATCCCCAGTTGCCCGCCAAAAGAAAGCCATTCTTGACTTGGGCCCTGCGGGCGGCCTTCTCTCGAGGTCTCGAGATACACAAAGCGGCCAACATTCCCAGGGCCTCCAGGGCTCGCACCTCAACCTCTCATAGACCAGCGCACAGCGCCAAATGAGGTATTTTCTTCTTTCTCAATAACAAGGTCTGTTAATTCCCCCCATCCCCAGGGCCTCCAGGGCTCGCACCTCAACCTCTCACAGACCAGCGCACAGCGCCATACGAGGTATTGACCGCGCAAGATATAAAGGGTGTCCTAAGAGCTCTGCTCGCAAGGCGCCCGCGTCGCAGACGCGGTACCATTGACAAATCTGCAATATACCCCCACACGAACAAATAGCAAAATCCGAATACCGTGCACGAACTGGGCGATGTGGGCCGTGCAAGCCTTCAGCTGGGAGAGAGTTTTTGTTCAGCTGGTGCCAAGACATCTACTCGTAAAGATATAAGGGCCTCGCGTGTCCGCCATTTATCCCCGTGACCCCCAAAACTCGTGATACCCGTACCCGACGAGTCTCGAGCTTCAGCTGGTCTAACCATCATGCCGCTCTCGGCACCGCAGCGGCGCGAGCGCCGCGCCGCGCAGCGCGCTGCCGAGGCTCAGGACGCGGCTCGCGGGCAGCGCAACCGCCCGGCGCCGAGCCGGTGCTAGGCCGCCTCCGCTGCGCCTGCTTCCTTGCGCGCCGCTGGACGTCGGCCGAGAAGACCGCTTCCCTCTGGGGACCCGACTCCGCGAAGATCGCGCGCGCGTCGTGAGTGGCGGCGCGCGCGCGATCTCCGTTCCCGGGCACGCCGGTCGCAGTGGCATGGCCTCCCAGGCTCAAAAGCGCTCCCGTCAACAGCGAGCGAGCGCCGCCGCTGCTCCTCCTCCCGCCGCCGCTCACCGAGACTCGGTGCCGCCGCTCGCCGCCGCCGCCGCCGCCGCCGCCGCCGCCTCGCGCCTCGCCTCCGTCACCGCCGCCCTCCATCTCGCAGCGGCGCGTCCCTCTGATGGCGCGGGCGCCTCGCTCACCGGCGCCTCGCCTCCGCCCGGTCCTTCTATAACCTCTTCGTTTGTGGGCGCCGCCTCCCCTGTTAATCCCGCCGCCTCC
>NW_005199178.1:0-2333 GCF_000372725.1 Emiliania huxleyi CCMP1516
AACAATGATGTGTGCTATTGCTAAACATCTCTCTCCTGGAAAAGGACTCCGCTCAGGAGTCAGGACTGTCATGGGCCTCTCAACGCTAGAAACCCACAGGCACAGCTCAGAGAGAGAGAGAGAGTCAGCTCGGCATCACAAACTCCGCGCTGCGGCAAGAGCTTTTGGCCGACCTCCTTTGGCTCGTCGAGGGCTCGCGGTCGGCAGCAGTAGGGCGCCGGCACGCTTGAACACCGGCAGCTCGTCTCGCGGGTTGAGGTGGCTTCGGCGCATTTCCGGCGACACCGCCCACGTAAAGGTGTCCGGCCCGAACTCCTTCTCGAGCGATGCGATGACACTCTTGAAGCCGTTGGAGTGAAGTACGCACGGCACCTTGCCAGTGTGCCGAAAGGCGATGCGGCCGTCGCTGCTGCGCGCGAGGTCGGAGGGCGCGAGCATGTGAAGGTTGAGGATGAGCGACGAGTTGATATCCACCACATGCTGAGGCGCGTGCCGCCGCGAGGCCAGCGCGACTTGCATGCACGCCTGGTCCTCGACCACGCACGAGACGGGCTTTGGGAAGTGGCGGTAGGGGCGGCACGACGCGCAGGAATCGAGCTGGTAACCCGCCGTATCGCCCTCCAACGCGCAGCACGGGAAGCGCGGATTCTGCTCGATGGCGCCGGCCAGCGCCTCCATGCCAGCCGACGTGCCGACGATCAGGCCACTGTTCGGATAGTATTGGCGGCTGTGGCGCAGAGTGTACCTCCGCTTCCACGACAAGTGCGCTGGCGGCCCAAACGGGTCGATCGCCCGCCTGGGTATTGGATACCATTTCCTCTCGCCGCCAATGACGACCGAAATTCCTCGGCCGTGCATTGAAAGAGGACGTCGCTGTCCGCGAGCACGCCCAGCCATTTCCGGCGCCTGTGTTGCCTGGACACCTCGAGCAGTTCTCGATATTTGAAGACGGAATCCACGTTTGACGGGTGTCGCCAGCAGCAGTCCCACTCATTCCGCAGCGACGTAAGATTTTGGAGATCGCCTGCCCAGAATGCGTGCGCCCGATACGACAGAGGCGGCGGCGGCAGCCACCGCCGGTTGCTGTGCACGTAGACGTCGACAGCAGAGCCATCCATGTTAGTAGTAAGGCAATGGCGAGCGATACAGCCGAGGAGACCGAGCGAGCCCGCCGAGCATGCGTGGCGGTCGAGATTTCTTCTTCTCTTAGTTTAACAAAAAGGCCCCAAAGGACGTGTGAGTGTTAGAGTTGTTTGGTATTGCTAAAAATCTCTCTCTCGAGCCGGATGATCGGCATCGGGCTACGGGCTAGAGAGCCCTGACCCCTAGCAGTTCCTCAAAACTCAAAAGCCGATAGTGTGTGTGTGTGTGTGCTGCTCGCGGCGATGGCGAAAAACTCGTCTCGCCACACGCCAAGGGCTTATGCTCTGGCGAGACGTGAGGCGCATGCGCCCAGGAGGGGAGGGGGCATGTGTAACGACACTGCTAGAGATGCCTTTCGGGGCCCAGAGATAAAACTTCTGAAGCCATGCGTGACCTAGTAGTGTCCCCAGCTATGGGCGTGTCCACGTTGGAGCCAGGTGTGGTGTGGACGCGATAATAGCTCCGCCGTTCATGGAGGCAACCGATGCGAGTCGACTGG
This sequence comes from Emiliania huxleyi CCMP1516, assembly GCF_000372725.1. Classification (NCBI taxonomy): domain Eukaryota; phylum Haptophyta; order Isochrysidales; family Noelaerhabdaceae; genus Emiliania; species Emiliania huxleyi. The sequence goes on from NW_005199178.1 coordinate 1,643, forward strand.
TGTGTGTCGTCGTGGTTTCGTATCAAGAATACTCACACTCACACACAAAAGCCGATAATCGCGGCCGATAGAAGCAAAACAAACTCTCTCTCTAGAAGCTCACACACGACACACAGCGAACACCGAACACCGGCAAGGGTGTGGAGGAACCGGGGTGCGAGGTGGGGACGTGGGGTGCTAGTAGCCGACGAAGGTCGTAGGGATCCGATCCCTACCGGGGTAGTAAACTTGCTCGCCCCCCCCCCCGGCAGTTCGGCGGTTAGTGGTGCACTAACCCGAGAAACCCATCGGCGCGCTCGCCTCCGGGCCTATCCCAGGCTGATCTCCAGGATGGTCGACATCGCTTCGCCGCTTCGCCTCCCGTGCGGCGTCGTGCTGCCCAATCGCCTCGCCAAGGCCGCGATGACGGAGGCGCTCGCCGACGACCTCGGCCGCGCGACGCCCGAGCTAGCCTCGCTCTACGCGCAGTGGAGCGACGGCGGCTCGGGGCTGCTCGTCACGGGCAACGTCCAAGTCGACCGGCGGTACGTCGAGCGGCCGGGCAACGTGTGCATCGACGGCGCGCAGGACGACGCCGCGCGCGCTCGCCTCGCCGCGTGGGCGCGCGCGGCGAAGGGCACGGGCGCCGCCGCGGTGATTGCGCAGATCTCGCACGCCGGCCGGCAGTCCAACGGCATGGTCAACATGGCGC
>NW_005199178.1:2937-10591 GCF_000372725.1 Emiliania huxleyi CCMP1516
TAGAAGTTGATAGCGCCTGTGTGTGCTATATAACCCCCCCGCCCCCCCCTGTCCATAACCCGGTGGAGCGCCTCCCCTCCATTATGAGCTGAGAGGCCACCGGCGCCTGGGCGGCGTCCTGAAGGAGCAACGCCGCGGTTCCAGTCAACGCCCTACGGCTTTAGCCACCTCCACACGCATCGTCTCCTCGGCGCTCTCCCCTCGCCAGATGTTCCTCAACCAGACCGCCGTGCTGTGCCACAAGGCGCGCGCGAGGCAGGCGGACGCGTGACTCACCCCTCGGTGACTCAGTCCGACCGCTCTGTGGCGGAAGCCTCCATGTCGGCCAGAGGAGGTGACAGGCGTGGCGCCGGCGCCTCGGCGCCCTCGAAGCGCGAGAACGCGAAGTTCGTGGCGTGGGGCGACGGCATCTCGTACTGCGCCGCACGCCCCTCGATCGCGCCTTCCGCCATTGCAGAGGTCACGGTGCGGCCCTCCTTGGGGTAGAGGTCCTTCTTTCCATGGCGCGGGGCCGTCGACGAGAAGGACTGTCCGATGATGCCGTGCGGCAGCGAGCGCGCGGGCGCGTCGCCACGGGCCTTGAAGGCGAGGTCAAGGCGGTGCTGGGGCCCGGAGATGCGGCCGTAGACGTAGTTGCCGTGGACGGTCAGCGTCCAGTTCCCGACGGTGAAGGACGCACCCGAAAAGCTGGTCTTGACGGTCAGCCGGCCGCAAGTCTTCTTGGGGCTGCCGAGCCCGCGCGTGAAGTTTGCGCCGCCGCAGCTGCCCTGACAAAAGCCCAGCCCGTGTTGAACTCGTTTAAGTTCGCCGCGATGAAGGAGGCGTTGGCCCACTTTGTGTGAGCCGGCGTGCGGTTGCGCACGACCACGTGCGCCTCGGTGATGAAGGTGCCGTCGACGGTGAGCTTGTTCCCGTGCAGGAAGAAGCGAGACTCCTCCGTCTTGACGTTGACGCCGAAGTCAGGCGCGGAGAAGAAGTTGTAGAACACGCCGTGCCGGCCTCGAAAATCGGCCTCGCCCCCGTGCGCAAATCCGAGGTGGGGGTCGCCATTGCTGACCGCTTCGGTTATACCGACCGTCACGTCAGACACGGTGGGCAGCAACCTCGCTCGGGGCGGCCGCCGCACTCCCTCGCGTCCTGTGCTGCCACGGCGGCGGGACGAACGAGGCGATCATGCGCGTGCAGACCGCCAAGCTGAGGCGCACGCTAAAGTCGGAGGCCGAGTTTGTCTTTGTCGAGGGCGCGCTGGAGCAGACATACATCGACCCTGCGGTCGCCGCGCGCTTCGACGGCCCGTTCCTCAGCTGGTACGATGTCGAGCACGACGCCTACGAGGGGACGCGCGAGCCGGCTGCCTACCTGCGGGCGCTGATGGACGAGAGCGTCACGGTCCGCTACCCTCACGCCGAGGAGGCGATGACGCGGCTCGAGGAGGCAGTCGAGCGGCACCGCCCAGACACGCTGCTTGGCTTCTCGCAGGGCGCAATCCTCATCACGCTGCTGACCGCCGCGCACCTCGCCGCCGGCCGACCGCCGTCGTGGAGCCACAACGTCCTCGTCTGCGGGATGCCGGTCCGCGCGAACGCCTTTGCGCCCCTCTTCTCCGCGCCGCTCGACTTCCCGGCGACGGTGGCGCAGGGCCGCGACGATCCGTTTTACGAGTGGTGCCGCCAGCTTGCGGGGCAGTACGCGTCGGCGGAGTACCTCGAGTTTCCCGACGGGCACCGCTTCCCGCACGGGCAGGCCGACACCGACGCGCTCGCCGACAGCGTGAGGAGAGGGCTCCCGCACGGCGCCTTTAGTGTTGACGACTTAGGATTGTCTGCTCGACCATTGTCGTTTAGCTGCCCCGGCACTAGTAGCGATAGTGGGGTGCGTTTTGGTGTCAGAGAAAAGCGATCTTTGGGGGCTGGTGGTCGATTCCGCTAACTCCATGGCCCATACCGTGCTGTGCCACAAGGCGCGCGCGAGGCAGGCGGACGCGTGACTCACCCCTCGGTGACTCAGTCCGACCGCTCTGTGACGGACTACCGAGCCATGCTAGCTCCAGCCGCAGCCCCACCCGGCCGCCCGAGGGTGTTCCCGCAGGCAGAGAAGACCAATCCTGGGGGAAGTAACCTCATGCGCGAAGTCATTGCCCGCCCGAACCGCCATCGAGTAAAACATTCAGCACACGTGTTATGCCCCATCGCAGGTCACGCAGAGGTGTTGTCCCCAGGAGTTTTGGCCTTCGCAGTTCCCTTGCCCTCCGGATATGCAGGGCCGGTACACATGTACGTTTGGGGTGTTGGTCGTGATTATGAGGCCGTCGTGGATGTACATTGGAGAATGTTTGCGGCAATTTTTGCAATTGAAGCCACAATACACTGTCTTGCTGCTACCCGTCCCCCCACCATTGGGTCCAATGTATACCCCGCCACGTTCACGTTTGCAACTGCACTCGCCGCTTTCCTCCTGACTCGATGTGCACGCAGGCGGCGATGGAGGTTTCGGCGGGGGAGGCGGCGACGGCGGCCGGTGGATGCACGGCGGCGACGGCGTGTAGACGGGCGGCGGGCGGTTGCACCAAATGTAAAGTGCGATCATTCCCAGCTTTTCGTTCTCCTGGCAAGTGGCGTAGCCTTCCAAAGTGTGGCATCCATCCGTACACTTAAACTCTTGCCCGGCTAAGAAGCCGACAGTATGGAATTTATGGCAGCAGGGCCTGTTCTCAGTGCAGCCATAGCATTCCGACTCCTCCTCGTCGGGGGGCAATTCTACTGGCGGGGGCACGTCGCAATAGGGCAACGGGCCCGGCGGCGGGTCTATGATTGGTGCTGGGGTAGGGGTTGGAGTGGGTGCGGGGTTTGGGACAGGGGTCGGCGAGGTAGGGGTCGGAGTGGGCGCTGGTGTCGGCGTTGGACCGGACGGGGTCGGTGCAGGGGTTGGGGCTGGTGTCGCCGCCGATCCCCCCTCGCAACGGTCACCCATGACACACTCGTCCTCTGAGACAATGCAGTTGGCGTACCAGCAATCGGATTCGCACGGAGCATTGAGTGGCATGTAGTAATCGTCGCACTTGATAACACTAGCAATCTCGCAAGTCAGGTCAAAGTTCTCTGCAATGTTGAGCTGGTTGCACGGGGGTGGGCCAGTGTGGGCAGGCGGCGGCGACGGCGAGACGGACGGCGGGGGCGACGGCGACAGGGACGGCGGCAGCAACGGGGGCAAGGGAGGGGAGATGCGGCAGCACTCCTCCTCCTTTGCGTCGAGGTCGGTGCAAGCCGCCCCCAACGAGGCGAGCAATTCCGACTCCATGTCGGGGGTGTCGCACAAGCCGTTGTACCAGAGGTACTCGCAAGTGCAATCTAGCCCCCTGCCCTTTGGCGGAGGCGGTGAGGGCGGCGCTTCTTCGAGCTCGTAGTCAAGGGGAGGCGGCGGCGAGGGCGGCGGCGGCGACGGGGGCGGAGAGCAGGGCGCGGACGACTCGGACAGCCGACGGCGGCTCGAGAGGTGCGACGCCTCGACCGCGCCGTCCGTCGACGCGGCGTCCGCGTCCGCTGCCAGCGCGCCGCGCGCAACGGCGGACACCTCGGCGCCCTCGAACCGAGAGAAGGCAAATGCGGTGGCGTGGGGGCCGGCGAGCTCGTACATGGCCGCGTTCCCGTCGATGGCCCCCTCCGCCATCGCAGACGTCCGAAAGGTGCCCGAAGCCGGGTACTCGTCGACGCGGCCGTGGCGCGGCTCGGCCGACGCAAAGGCTTGCCCGATGATCCCATGCGGGAGGTGCCGTGCCGCCACGCCGCCCCGGGCGCGCAGCGAGATATCGAGGCGGTGGGCCGGGCCGGAGATGCGCTCGTACACCCAGTTTCCGCGCACGACGGCGGTCCAGTCGCCGATGGTGAACTCGGCGCTCGAGAAGCGGACGGCGATGAGCATCTCCTCGCACCGCTTGGAGGTGCCGATGCCGAGGAAGAAGTCGCCGCCGCCGCACTTCCCCGTGATCATGTTGAAGCCCGTGTTGTACTCGCTACGGACAGGCCAGGGACGGGTCTGGCTGGAAACAACGGGCGCCTGGGTTCATATCCTCTGGCATCGCACTTTAACTCGCTCGCCCAAAACGAGGCGAGGCAGAGCTTGTTCTTCCGCCCGCCGACGCGCGCCACAAAGTGCACCTCGGTGAGGAAGGACCCGTCGACGACCAGCGTGCCGCCCTCGTCGTAGAGGTTGTGCAGCCGGAAGGTGGCGTCCTCCGTCTTGATGTTGATGGCCAGGCGCGGCGCCGAGAGGAAGCAGTAGTACTGGCCGTCCCGCCCGCGAAGGTCGGCACGACCGCCGAATGGGAAGGAGAGGTGCGGGTCCTGCGCACGGCGGCGGCGACGATGTGGTGAGGCGAGGAGAGGGAGAGCAGGAGCCTGCGGGTTTGGCCGTGGCGGCGGACCCGAGCAAAGTCGCCCTCGACACAAGGCGACGCGGAGTCGCTGTCGCCGCGACCTTCGACGAAGCGGTCGCCACCGATCGCTGGGAAGTAGCAGAGCTCCAGCCGCTCATCGCCAGTCAGGGGTGCGCCATCACAAAAGTTGAAGCCCTAAGTATGTGTGATGGGCCATGTCGTGGACTAGGTCGTGGTGTGATGGGCCATGCCATGGATGTGCTAGAGCAGCTGCTAGAACGACCATGTAACTTCCTTGGAAAAGGGGAAATTGAGATTAGGGGCCCCCCCCCCCCCCCCCCGCCTCATGCCTTTGTGTCTGAGACGGCTAGCCAACTGTACGCGGCACACGGCTACCTTCTCTTTCCTCAACCCGCGAGCTATGAACAGGGACGAGTTCGCGCTGCGCTAGATAGATAGAGTTTAACAAAATCAACTCTCTCTCACAGCAGACAGGCTCGACACAGGTGCGGACTGGCGCGTGCTAGCACTATCACAGGCAAACCACCGGAGCCGCCTAAGCGACTTCGGTAAGCACGGCAATGCACTTAGGCTTAGCTCCGTGCACAATGCCGCTCTCCCCGCTAATAACCGGCGGCCGATAACCGGGGCCCGCCCACCGGAATATTCCTACTGTCGCGGCCTAAAGTCTGTGCATGTTGTCGGGGACACGATCCCGGCGTGAACACAACTAACTGACGGATCCGCTCCTGACAGTCGCACGCGCCGCGCTCGGTCGGGCGCGTGCGACTGTCTTTGTTTGAAGTAAGTCAAAAGTCGAATCAGAGCGGTGTCGGCGTTGTCCTGAGTTTTCACTTTTCTCCCCCGGACCGCCCAGCCGGCACCGCTTCCGGGACGCACGCCGGCGAAGCACCATCGAGCTGCTGTATGGCCCCCGGCATCGCCTCCCCTGGCTTAGCTAGATTGAGAGATATTGTGGACATGATTGGTCTCTACAATATATACACTGACACTGAACCTCCCAGAGCTCGTCCCGGTCCGTCACGGCCATCCTCGTCCTCCGGCGGGCCCCCGGCCGCGGCGCGGTGCGGCGGTGTCACAAATCCGACCACAGAGCACCTGGACGCGGTCGGGCGATTCGAGGCCTAACTAGGCGTATGCATTGCCCATCCAGGGCTATCACCTGGACCTATCAACAGGCGCCTGCGGGCCGTGGTCAGGAGCTGCTGTGAGGGGCACATAGGTGAGCTAAATAAATAAATAAAAACGGACACCTCTACTTAGCGGGGACAAAGCAAGGAGGCGGCTGAGTGTGGCAGAGGCCCTGTGTGTGGCCGGGCCACACCGCACGCTGATGAGTGAGCGGCAAACAGCGACAGCGGCGAGCGCGGGCGAGTGGGGGACCCTGCAATTAGAATTCAAATTTCTCTCTCGCCCCTGCAATTAGGTTCGACACAGGTACCAAAAGAGGCACAGTGAGAATTTTACAACCAAACTCCGTCCTGCAATATGTACATGAATATGCCACCCAACCCCCTTCCAGCGTGCTCCCCCCTCGCCGTCGCGGACGCCCGGAATGTGCTTGAGTTCACGTCGACCTCGTCGCTTCGACACCACCTCGAAACCTTCGGGGCAAGATTCGCCGACCTTGGCTCCAGCCAGGGCAACAGTCGCCGCCGGCTGGAGACATCCTTGAGGCTCAGTGCTGGAATGCACAACAAGGTCAACAAATGCTTCCCCGTGGCGATCGGTCTCGACATCATGGAGGCCAAGCTGCGCATCTGTAACGGAGGGCGGCCCTTCGATCCCGGTGTGCTTAAAAAGGTGTCGCAAGCCGCAGCTCCCGGTAGCAGCGTTGCATCGACGAAGCTCCCTCCGCTCTGCGTCAAGGCGGACCTGCGTGGGCTCTACTCGGGGAGCGATGCGAGGAAGGATCCGCTGTTCGACGGCCTGTTCGACGGCACCCAGATGATCGACATCCTCGAGCACATCAATCGGCCGCTGCCCCCGGCCGCCGCCGCGGCTGTGCCACCAGGCCGCCGCAGAGAAGTATGGAACGCCACGTTTGACACGGCCGATCACGCGATGGCGCTCTCAGTCTGGACCGCTGCTTGCATGGCATCTCGGCTCATCTGCGTCATGGAGGGCCCGGGCTTCGACGGCGAGGAGTGGCTGCAGGCACACGGCTTTGCCCACTATTACGCGCGCTGGAGCGGCCACACGAGCCATGTCAACTCGACATCGATGGTGGGGGCGATCAAGCGGTTGCCGCGAGCGCGCAAAGCGGCAAAACTCATCATGCTCGCGGGTCCCATTCCAACCGCCGCGAGTAATCTCATCCTCCGGCTGCCCCCCAACCCAAGAAAGCGCGCATGTGTCGCCCATGATCAGGGGCGCTTTGGTCTCGGTTGCGACAGGCACGCGTACGGAAGTAAGGAGGAAGATGAGATGCGGAAGACGCATCAAGCCGGGCACGCCTTCAAATATCCCAAGGATGCCTCGGCTGCGGCGCTCAACCTGGCGTCCAGAGGCATCTACGAGCGGATGGTGACCGTGGTGGTGTACGACTTCGACCCCGAGACGAACACAATGAGCGCTGCGAGCGCGGCCGCCATGCTGTCCCGCGGAGAGAACGTGGTGCGAGGTAAGCCAGTCTTCTGCCAGCTTCCCGGTCCGCGGCAAAAGCTGTCGGCGAAGGAGTGCCATTCGCGCATCATCAAGGCCGCGAAGCAGGCAGTGAGAAGCTGACGCACGTGGACGCTGTCGCTGACGCGCGTGAAACGGGCACAGCCACAGCGCACAGGCTCAGAAGCTGCCGTGGCAGAGCGGCTGGGCGTGGGTATTTGGCAGCGGTGTTTAGTTAACTCGACATGTGTACGTATATCCGCGTGGTCCGCGTGGTGTGCACGCAACACGCGTCGTCGGCCGGGTCGATCCGGCACAGCGTGCACGCCGCCTCCCCCCGCTGCCTACCGCCGCCGCCCGTCTACACTCTCCGGTCTAGGTGGCAGCCCCTCTCTAACCCCAGCCTGGCCCTCCCCGCTCCTCCCGCCCGGCCTAGCGCCGCCTTAGTCGTCGTCGGAGGGCAAATCCTCGTCGAGGAACAGCGACTCGTCCACGGCGTTCAGGTCCACGGCCGCCGCCGGCGCCTTGCTGCCCGCCGCCGGCGCCTTGCCCGCCGCCGGCGCCGCAGCCGCGCCCAGCTCGTCGTCCTCCGGAAAGTCGTCGTCCGCAAAGAGCGACTCATCCTCCACCAGCGCGACGGCATCGGCGGCGGCGGCG